>NC_080162.1:56449882-56724882 GCF_950295315.1 Erinaceus europaeus | reverse complement strand
AAAGGAATGGAATGGGTGGGGATCTTTCAGGCAAAACGGTGATTATGTAGATAGGCCATAGTATCAGGAATGCAGGGTGGAGCAGGGGGAGCTGGCTTAATGTTTTAAGGAATGCCAGGCTCCTGGAGGCAGAAAAATGCAGGGGGCTTTGTGAGGCTCCTCACAATTTCCCAACATCTCCCCCTTTCTTTTTATCTAAGAGCTATAGTATCAGGAATGCAGGGTGCTTTGCGAGGCAGGGAGTGTGATAAGATGGGGCAAACCTTTGGGGTTACTCCTCTCCCTTTTTGCTCAACCTCTCCTTACAGAGACTGATGAAGGTCAAGCCCTGCCAGGCTCTACCACATCCTCACAATTTCCCGACAGTAGGGTACAGGTGGGTTTCCTTTCAAAGTGCAGTGTCTACCAGTTGCATTAGAATCACCAAGGGATTGTTAGCAGCGCAAATTCTCTGGTACTACCCTGCATATACTGGGTCTGGAAGTCTGGAAGCCGGGCACGCAAACCTGACTCTGAACAAGTTCTCTCTGAAGTTTCAACACACTCCTCTAGCCTGCCAAAAATCCTGTAGCAGGTGATAAAGGTTTGGGGTAATGCTTGCTTCTGTTCTTAAGACTAAAACAAAAGCAAAACAAACAGGAAGAGAGTAAGGAGAAGTGAATTTCCTTGTTGAGTGGGCAGAACAAAAGCCACATACAACTTGAGAGCTTGTTGGGGGGGGCAGTGTGGGGTAGAGGCAAAAATAACAGCGCTGGTGTCTGGTCCGCATAGGAGAATTATGTTGGTTTTGGAAAGTGATCATGACACGTTCTGTGCAGCCTAAACCAAGTACAACTTGAAATAGTTAAAACTTATCTCTGCTGTAAACTCCTAGTTCCTTTTATTCGCCCCAGAAAAGTACCCTCAGGAGAAAATGTTGGGATTCCTTCTGATCTTCTGAAACTGTATTTCTGATACAACCTTCCACTAGTAGGGAAAAAAAAAAAAAAAAACCACAATCCCCCCCCCCCCATACACACACCATAGGAAGCAGCAGGACCGGCGCCATCACCCCAAGAAAACTCGGTCTTCTTCCAGCCACACCCCCTGCGGCCGGTTCGGTCTGCTTCCCCTGACTGTTCCCAAAGATAAATAAACCACTCCTTGTTTTTTCCAGACCTGAAATTAGCGGTGACTCACAGAGCACCCTGAACAGCCAAGGCCACAGTCGCCTCGGAAAGGAGGAAAAATGTGCAGATTTTTCCCCTCACGCGAAGCAACGACGTGCCCTACTGGGCCAATCAGGGGAGGATGGCGGGAATCGCACCAAAGTAGGTAAAAAAATGCTGGGAGGCCTCCCCAGCGCCCTGGCCCGCCGGCGCCCCAGCTCTACGTCCCGCGTCCCCCCCTCCCCGCTCCCCGGCGCCCCGCCCGCCGCGACTCGCCTCCAGGCCCCGCCCCCCAATTGCCGCGCACACCTGGACAGGTGGCCGCTTCCAAATAAGGGCATCGGCGGTGCGGTGGGCGGGGCCACTCGGGACCCCGCCCCCGAGGGTTAAAAAATTTTTTTTTCTAGGGCCGCCGCCCTGCGTCATTTTTTTTTCCGTCCGCCTCTCGACGGCTGGTGCCACGCTAGTTCCGCCTTGTCGTCCCTAGCAGTTGAGGAAGGTTCACTTCCAACCGCTCAGACCCTCTGCTGCGGTGGAGAGCAGCCCATAGTCTCTCTCCGCTGGAGGAAAGACTTCTCGCCCCCGCCCACGGGCTGCTGAGCCCCGCGGCAGCCCAGGAGGGGCGTTGCCAGGTCGGCCAGTTGCGTAGCGACGGCGGGCAGTGCGTGACGTACGCCGTCGCGTTTGGGCCTGAGGCGCGCGCCCGTGTGCCCGCCCCTTGGTAGGCTTGCGCCTCGCGTCTCTTCCTCGCTCGGCTCCACTGCGCCTAGGCGGACCCTCCGCAGACTCGCCGTCGGCCGGCTCCCTCTCCAGCGTTCCTGAGACCCCCGCGGCCAACATGGTGAGTATGGAGGAGTACGAAGCGTGGGCCGACGCGGCCGGGGCGACAGTGACACAAGTCGGGGGGGGGTGGTGGTCGCACCTGAGGGGCGAGCACCGCGCCCCAGCTCCCCGAGGGCCCCGGCTTCGGGCACTTCCGGGCTTTGCAGTGGGGTGGGGGTGGGGGTCTCCGTCTTCCCGACTCCCGCCGACCCGGAGTCTTGGGGCGGCTCCCGGGCCGCGGCTTCGTCGCTCGCAGCTGCTGCGCGATCCCCGCCCGGGAGCCTGGCCTCTGCACTTCCTCCCGCCGGGGCCTTGGCGGGGCTCGGGCGGGCCGGGCTGCCTCCCACCCCCTCGCGGAGATCGATCGAGGGGGCCGAGCCTGGGCGGGGGGCATCGGGTGTCGGGCGTCGCAGGCCCCTCTCCGGCCCCACCCCCGGCCGGGCTCCGAGGCGGAGGGCGGCTCGCCCGGGCTAGTTCCGGCCCGTGAGCGCCGGGTAAGGGAAAATAGACTTTGTTGACCAACCCGAGAGGGCGGAAGCATCCGCAGGCGCGCGGCCCTGGCATGATTAAGCCCGGCGTGGCTTTGCAGCCGCTTTGTTTGCCGTATCTGGCAATCGGCTTCCCGCTGCTCTCCAGGTGCTGCCTGGCGAGCTTGGCAGCGCCTCCTTTAGCCCTCGCCGGCCCGAGCCCGCCCCGGGTGGCCCGACCTCCTCCTTCACCAGTAACTAGTTTCCTCTTAACAGGACTTAGCGTGCAAGGCCCACGCTAAATGAGGCTGGGATGCTAATAAAAAGCGAACGAAAAAAAGCATTTGCCAAGCCCGTTAAAACTTCCAAGTCACTAAGACCCCCCCCCCCCCGCCCCCAAACAGATGCCCAGCCGGTGCCCGAGGATGGACACTTGTCTTAACCGACGTGTTCTTTCCACCCCAACCTCGTCGGCCCTGGTGTGCTGTGAGACAGCTTTCTTCACCGAGCGGTCAAGGAGAACATTTTGTCTTTTTTTTTTTTTTCCTCCTGTCGCCTGCGCAAGCTATTACCATTTTTGGTCAATGATTTGCACGCAAAGGCTTACCAGACTTTGCTAGAAATATTACCCTGTTATTGCCCCTGTCTGCCTGGAAGCGGTTGGTATCAGTTTATCGGCATGTAAAATGTTTTCAGTGAATAACACTTTGGGCTTTCTGAAGGTATTGTAACATTCATGACTAAGCAGGCCTGGCCCATTAGTTGAGGCAAAAGGTTAACCGGTAGTTTGCTGATAACTGAAAATATGTTTTAGGAATTTAGCATTGTGAACATTTTGATGCTTTAGTTTAATCTTAAACTGTAAGCTGCAAAAAGAATTTACATCTTAAGACTTTGAAGCCTTTATAAAAGTGTACACTTTCTGTAATACCTTCAATCTAAGAGTCTTGAGTTACACGTTTAGAGCCATCAACTCAGACAAAGTGGGCTGGAGCCAATTTAGGAGCGTTTGGACTTGATAGTGTTTAAAAAAATATATTTATGTATAGAGAAATTGAGAAGAAGGGGAGATAGAGGCAGTCCCCTGCTTCACGGCTGGGGAAACCGTTCTCCTTGCAGGTGGGGACTGGGTCCTTGAACCTAGGTCATTGTATATGAGGCCCTTTGTGTTCAACTAGCTGTGGCCCTGCCCAGCTCCCTTGACTTGATATTCTGTATTTAATAAAAAAATTTTTTATATGTGGAAATAGTAACAAGCATTTTAACTTTTGATTAAATGCTCTATTGCCAAGTTTGAACTTTAGTTAAAGCTTCTGTATTTCAATTGTATTTTATTCAAATAAAGTGAAGAAAATACTGTACTGGTTCTTGGAGGAAGAGGGAAAAAAAACAAAACAACAACAACTAAGCAAGACCTACAGATTCCATGTGCAGACCCCGAGGAGGTCAAAACGACCTACCTTGTTTTGGGTGCTTAGAGAGTGGAGATTGACCCCTTTCAAAGATTACTCTTGCTACTCAGCTCTAGGAGCACCGAGCACCTCAAGTCACTCCAGCTACAGAGAACAGAGTGAAGGTGGAGTTTCTTTATTTCAGATTTGAGCACTCTGTATTTGAAACTTTTTAGATTTGTTGATTGGATGTTCGGTTCCAACATTTCTAATTTTTTTTTTAAGATTAATTTTTAACTGCTGACTTTTTTTTTTTAACATTAGCAAAATCACTACCTGGTACTCTCCAAGTGTTCAAGAGGTACTTAAGGAATAAAGCAATTTGAAATCAACTCGATATATCACCCAGGGCACTTTAAGATGAGATTTCATGTTTTCCATGTCTTAGTTTACAACCCCTCCTCAACCCCCCATAAAAAACATCTGCCCTCCACACAAGTCATATGTACACGTTCTGAGCAAATCGTCAGTAAGTGCTGGTTCCCTTACCAGATTACCATCAAGTTGCTAGGAGTATTTGCTCATTTTTTTTTCCTGTTTGTTGATTAAGACATCACACAGAACTTGCCTAGTTCCTCTTCTAACCAAGTGTGTGTGCATTGCTGCATGTTTGCATGACTGAGCAGTCTTTTTAAAAAAATGTATTTATTTGCTTTTAATAGAGCACTGCTTAGCTCTGGCAAGATGTGTTGCTGGGGATTGAACCCGGGTCCTCAGCCTTGTAAATGCTGTTTTCGGCTGATGAGCTGTCTGTCTGCTGGGTCTTCTGAGGGTAGTCTTGCCCCTTAAGCGGAGGAAGGGCCTATGTGACTGGCAAACCTTAACTTTATTTTAATCAGAACTCTGCACTGATAAACTTAGCTAATTGGCTTACACTGGTTTACAGCTATATTCTTCCATGACACTTAGCAAAAGAAAAAAAATAAACCCGTATATGTATGCATGTTTATGCTTATATATAAACTTTAATGCTTTATATACAATTCTGTTTAGTAAAGTACATTCTACATGGTTTATATATAATGCACAGTATATGCTATATGTAAGTCAATGTCTTTATCAGAGAAAGAGTCATCAGAGTACTGCTCAGCTCTGGTATATGTGGTGCTGAGAATCAAACCTGGAATCTTACAAATACAGCTATTGTGTATTACTGTTTACTTGTCTCTTGCCCCCAAACCTTTTACTTATCACAGTCTAGTGGACTAGTTTGGCCATATGTTCATAAAACAGACTGTACAGCATTAATTGACTTGTGACCTTTTTAAACTCCAAATCATTTGAAAATAACTAAGAAAAAAATTGAAACATCTGAAGTAGAAAATTGTACAGAGTAACATTCCTTTGTACCAAAATAAAGAGGTTATTATTATTGCCGTATTCAGGTTATTATGTTGCCATTACAGCTTAATATGCATCTTTTCTCCCATCCCATTCTCTTCCTTCTTCAGATACCCCCTGCTGTATCAAAAACACAATGTACCAACCAGTTCAGGAGATGATTTTTTTTTTGGGGGGGGGCAGTTGCAAGTGGAAGAACATTAATTAAAGAACATCAGGGAAAAAAAGGCGGAGGGGCAGTGGAGAGGCAGGGACCTGGGCCACATAAACTAGGAAGTTTTGAGGAAGCATGGAATGAGCAAGGCCATATCCTTTTGTTATTTGCTTTGCAGAGCACAAAATGGTGGGAGTGAATTTAGACCCATCTCCCTCCCTCTCTTCCTCCCTTTTTTTCCCAGAGCATGTGTAATTTTGGCTTATGGCAGGACAGGATTGAATATGAAAGTCTTTTGCATAACCCATTATTCTATCCCGCACCCAGGTTTAGATTTCTTAACCAACGAATTGCTTTTTCACTGCTTTTTAGGCACTCAGGGTCAGATAAAGATCATCATAGTCACCTGATACTGACTTACCCATCCTTTAATATTCCCATGCATCTGTACATAATATATTGCCTTGTATTTTTAGTTTTTCTACAAATTAATGTTTCATGTGTCATTTTGTAACTTTACAAATTAAACTTGGTGTTTCTTAATGGAGATGTGGATGATTTTGGGTTTTATTGAATGGCTATATCTCTAGTTCTTTTTAAACTGCTGAATAGTTTTCAATTTATGACTATAAATTTATCCATTCTCCTTACTGATGGACAATGGAACATTTCCCCCAGTTTTTTGTCATTTAACTTATTTCTATTGAAACTGTTTTGCAGTGGATGGTTTCCATGTTATATGTTATTTGTAGCCACAGTGATTATCTCCTCGTTATATATTGATAGCTAGAAGCGGAAGCCCCAGGTTGGACGGCATGCTTATTTGTTTTGTTATGAGGAGAGGAAACCAGAGCATTACTCTGGCACATGTAATACTGATAGTACCTCATGCTTAAGAATCCATTGCTCCAACAAAGGATCCCCTCCCCCCATCTTATGTACTCTTTACTCCACTAATGACGGTTCTAGTTTGCACCTCATCTGCTACATTGTAAACTTTTGTTTCTTCATTTCTTCTCCTCTGTTAGTATAATGGGACTTAAACCTTTGCTAGTATGATTGGTGTGAAATGACTTCTCATTCTTTTACTTTGCAGGCTTTTGATTAGTATTAAGTTGAGCGTCTTAATGTTTACTGCAGCTAGTTTGTTTGTGGGACCACAAATGAACAAATTCAGGGTTACAAGAAAAATCAGGGACTTGGAATAGCACACACTTTTCAAGCATGGGCCCCAGTTCAGTCCACAGAACTGGACAGGAGAGCACCATGGACAGTATAGCTGGTGGAGGGTGGAGTGTTGTAGTGGTGCCATCTCCTCCTGCTTGTTTTCCTTCTTTTCTTTAAAACAAAAGAAAAGTTGGCCCAAGAGATCACTCAGTGGTGGCACTGTATATGTTTGAGACTGAATTTATTTGATTGTGCAGCACAAAGAAAAGAAAATCAAGAACACTGTCAATACTGGCATCATATACTGAGTACTGATAGCCCTTTTCACTGATAATTATGCCCCCCCCCCCCGTACCTCCCAAGCTGCTAAGAGTTTGATACTCTTAATTCTACCCACTTTGGTTTTGTTGTCAGACCCTAGTAATGGTAGACTGTGGGGTAATTAGGATATAGTTCCATTTCTGCCAAGGACCACAGGGATTGGGATCCTTTGCTTTATGTGCAACTCCCCCCCCTTTTTTCCTAGACAATTCATTTATTCAAAATGTTGGGGGGGGAAATAATAATGGTAACTCTACTGACTGCTTAATTTTGCTGTGAATATAAACCATCTCTAAACCATAACCACAATTGGTTTAAATTGGTGTCTTTTTATTTTAAATATCTCCAGCGTCTGTGCCCTGTAGCATATTTCAATTGTCCATGATTATGATACTCAGTGATTTACATCAAATACTTCAGAAAATACTTAACACTTTACTAGTCCCTGCCTTCTTACTTTGATGTTAGAAGTAAGACATTTTCACTTGAAATTGTGCTTTGAAAAACTGTTTCTGGCCATTTTCACTGAACTTATACCTTTGGGAGAAGTATAGAAAAAAAAAAGATTGGCTCTTTTTAGGGACCATCAAACAGTTAAGTAATATTTATAGTCTAGATTGATACCCAGTGCCTGAAAATAAATCTTTTTTTTTTTTTTTTTGTCTCCAGGATTATTGCTGGAGCTTAGTGCTGGCACTATGAATCCACTGCTCTTGGCGGCCATTTTTTTCCTGTTTTATTGGATAGGACAGAGAGAAATTGAGAAAGGATAAAGAAGGGGAGAGAAAAATAGACACCTACAGACCTGCCCCACTGCTTGTGAAATGACCTCCCTTGCAAGTGGGAGCCAGGGGCTCCAACCCGGATCCTTATGTAGTATGTGCACTTAACCTGGTACGCCACCACCACCTGAACCCCTAAAGATAAATCTTGTAGTCAGTCTTGTAGTACTTATGTGTCCATGATTGCATCGGTATATTGAAAAAATTGATTTTATGTAGCCTTTGGCGCCCCCCCCCCCCCCCCCCCAGCACTGCTTGGCTCTGGCTTATGGTGGTGTGGGGAATTGAAACTGAGACCTTGGAGCCTCAGGCATGAGAGTCTCTTTGCATAACTACTGTACTATGGCTTCCATCCATGGATTTTTTAAATTAAAATTTTATTTATTTTGTTGATAGGATGGAAATTGAGAGGGAAGGTTGTCCAGGGGAGGTGTACCTATGGCTCTGCTTCACTGCTTGTGAAGTGTCCCACTGCAGGTGGGGACCAGGGGCCTGAACCCAGGTCCTTGTGCATGGTCACACGTGTACTTAACCTATTTGCCACACCTGGCACCTTAAATAGATCTTTTAAAAGCAGTTGACTTTAGTAAAATGTGATTACATTTTTAAACATTTATTCACAGCTAACATACTCAAGCGGTGAAACATTGCAAGAGGCTCTTCTTATTGCTATTATTCAACATAATATTGGAAGTCCTAGCCAGAGTGTTTAGATAGGAAACAGAAATCTGTATTTGAAAAGAAGTAGAACTATTTGCAGGTGTCATGTTAATAAACGAATCCTAAACATTTCACTAAAATACTATTAGAAATAAACCAGTACAGTGAAGTGGAAGACTACAAAATCTATATACAAAAAGCTGTTGCATTTTCATATGTCCATAATAAACTAGAAGAGTAAGAAAACAATCTTATTTGCAGTCATAAAAAGAATTAAGTACTAGGAATAAACCACAAGAAAGAAGGACTCACACATTGAAAATTATGATACTGTTAAAAGAAGTAGGCAAATAAAGTAATGAGCCATGCTAATACCATACTCATGGAGTAGAAGAATTCTGTGCAGAGCAGTATTTAGACTTAATGCAATAATCCTTATAAAAATTTCAATGACATCCTTCAAGGAAAGAGAAGAAATGATACTGAAATGTGTATGAACCCACAAAAGACTCCAAATAAAGCAATTCTGGGGTGAGGATGGGAAGGGGGAGGAAGGGGGAGAAAGAGAAGGAAAGAATGGCAGTATCACATTGTCAAACTTCAAACTATACTAAAGTCTGTAGTAATCAAAACAGTGTGATACCAAAAGTACAAATAGGTACTTGGACCAATGGAATAGAACTTAGAGCCCAGAACTCTTTACATATGTGTACAGTTAATTTTACAGCTAAGGAGCTGGGTATATAAAATGGAGAAAGTCTCTTTTGTAAATGGTATTGGGAAGACTGGAGTACTATCTGAAGTCATACAGAAAAGTCAGCTCAATAACTCAGTAGATTAAAGACTTGGATATTACTCACAAATAAAAAAACAGGAAGAAGAAGGAAAAAAAAGCCAGATGTTACACCTGACTCAATAAAATAAATACCAAAAAAAAAAAAAAAGACAAAATTACCCTGTGATATTGACTTTGGTGATATCTGGGGATTTGACTCCAAAGGGAAACAAAAGCAAAAATTAGCAAATGGGAATACATCAAACCAAAAAGCCTCTGTACATCAAACAACAAAACCTGTACAAAAGAATAGGCATCCTGCTGAGTGAAAGAATATTTGCAGATCGTACATTTATGTCTACTAACATACAAAGGGCTACTAACACTCTGTAAATAAATCACAAAACTAAAACCAAAATAACACAAAAAGCCAAAATGGGGAGAAAAGCTAAATAGACATTTAGCTAAAGAAGACATACACGTGGTCAGTCAGGCTCACAATTTGCCTGTCATTTACCAGGCAAATGAAAATGACAGTGAAATGTCAGCTCATCCCATTGAGAATGACCTATATTAAAAAGACCAGAAATAGTTTTGGTGAGGGCATGGAGAAAAAAAGAACCCTTGTGCACTGTTGCTACGAGTATAAATTGGTCCAGTCTCTATGGACAAACAGTATGGAAGCTTTTCAAAATACTGAGAATAGATATACCAGCAGATCTGTTCCCAGGGCTCTGTCTGACAGACTATGTATGGTCAGTGACTAACCACATATAGGACAGAGACCATATCATTTAGGTATATAGTAGGCTGTACACCTAGACTTGAATAACTATACTCTGATCTTTGCACAATGACAAACTTGCCCAACAGTGCATTTCTTGGAAAGTGTGCTGTCATCCAGGTAACACATAACTATTTGCAATAAAATATTACTCAGTTATTGAAAGAAGGAAATGTTGCCATTTGGACAATTTGGGTATCTGGAGGCCAGAATGTTAAGCAAAAGAAGCCAGAGAGATTTATGATTTCACTTAATGTGTACTCTTAAAGACACCACTCCCCATTAACTCAGCTCAGCAGATTGGTGTCTGTGGGGAGGTAGTAGGTAAAATGGGTGAAGGTAGTCAAAATGTACAAACTTCCAATTCTAAATATGTTCTGGGGATGTAATGTATAGCACAGCGTCTAAAGTTAATATTCTAGTATGCACTAGAAATTTGCTAAATAGTACATAGACCTTAAAATTTCACACAAGGGAAAAGTAGACTTAATTTATGCAGTGTTTCTGAAAAATGACGATAGGAGAACCAAAAATATTACAAGATCATTTAAAAAATTCTTTGGCTTTTTCTCCCTGAAAATCCTGAAGTTTGAGAAGTAGAGTTGCCGGATCATAGTAAAATATTGTTAGATTCTATTAAAGATTACTATGGTCTTATACTGCTTTTTTTTTTTTTTAAATATATTGACAGTTTACATCCCCACTGAAGTAGAGTTTCCCCTTTCCTTACATCCTTGCTTATACTTGTTATCTCTTTCTTTTTATTTAAAGATTTTATTTATTAATAAGAAAGGAGAGAGAGAGAAAGAACCAGATATCACTCTGGTACGTATTCTGCAGGGATTGAACTCAGGACCTCATACTTGAGAGTCCAATTCTTTTATCGACTGTACCACCTCCTGGACCACTTATCTCTTTTTTTGGGGGAGGGACATATCTCTTATCTTTTTTTGGGGGGCAGGGGCTCCTGGGGGGGGCGGGGCTTCCAGTAGAGACCAGAAGACCTGCTAGACAAATTCTAGAAGAGTTGTAACACTCTTTTTATAACAGATGTTCTAACAGTTGTATGCTGTTTTCATGTGGTTTTTGAGTTGCAGTAACCTGATAATTAGTGACGTTAAACACCTTTTTTCATGCAAATGCCATCCAGTTAAACACCTTTTTTCATGCAAATGCCGTCCATTTTTATGTCTTTGAAAAAATGTCCTGTTTGGATTTTTTGGTGATTTTAAAATCAGATTGTAATTTCCCCCCCTAGGTCTTTTTCTGTCCCCTAAATATGGTGGCATCATAAAATTGTTATAGTGCAACTCTAAGCATTAATATTTAGCTAGTTGAATTACTATTTGATCTGCATAGACTATCACAAGGACATTGTACTTTGCTATGAGGTGAAAGTTTTATGTAATTAAAATAATTTATAAATTTAATGTTTTGTCACTGTTTCTTTGGAATGAACCACTATATTAAGTTAATGTTAAATTAGAACATTTTATGGAT
The DNA here is from genome assembly GCF_950295315.1 of Erinaceus europaeus. Taxonomy (NCBI): domain Eukaryota; kingdom Metazoa; phylum Chordata; class Mammalia; order Eulipotyphla; family Erinaceidae; genus Erinaceus; species Erinaceus europaeus. Next base: position 56,713,510 of record NC_080162.1, on the reverse strand, counting down.
TACTGATAGCCTATGTGGTGACACTGAGCAAATTTCAGAAAGATATTCCCTCTGGGTGATTTGGCATCAGTAGATGAGCAGATGGCACATTTTTGAACAGTTGAACCCCTGAAGGTGCATATCTTGACTAGTGGAACATAAATTTACTTCTGTCCTACCTTAGGGGAACACCTTTACGCAAGACTTAGCTTGTGAAATTCTTAGCAGCTCTGCACATTTTGAATTTACCAAGGGATTACGGATTTTAAAAAATAGTTTATTTTATTATTACTATTTTTACCAGAACATTGCTCAGCTCTGGCTTAAGATGGTGGTGGGAATTGAACCTAGGACTTTGGAGCCTCAGGGATGAAAATCATTTTGCATACCCATTATTCCCACCATCAATCAGAGTTCTGTGTTTATTTTCCCTTCATTGGAAACTGCAGTGGTTCTTCCAAGATGACAGATATGGGTTGACTACTATTTCTATAACATCTGCCTATCTCTACGTATTTTTGCCCATTTATGTTCCTGCCTTCTCTTCCTTTTTAAATCATTCCTACACGTATTACTACTTCTGAATATCTTTCCTTTTTGATCTTCTCTCTCTGGGTCCAGATAGAATTGGGTTTCAGAGTCTTCTAGTCATCTTTCCCTAACATTTCTTCCTCTCTGGGAGTATGGACCAAAATTCTTTTTGGGGTGCAGAAGGTAGGAGTTCTCGTTTCTGTAATTGCTTTTCCACTGGACATGGACGTTAGCAGGTTGATCCATCCCCCTAGCCTCTGGAGGATTAAGGACTTTATGTGTACTTGGTTGGTGTATATACTGAGCAGGGACAAGTTTTAGGACAGAACCTATTAATATTAGCTCACCAGATGACTTCCGTTTCTACTGTTGCATGTTTTGATTATGGCTATAGACTGTAGTTGTACCTAAGAGAATGGTTTCTAGTATCCACAGCATTTCATTACCCAGAGACTTAAATAAAAAGGAAGCTGGCTGAGTTTGATGGATCTCAGTGTCAGAGCACAGGACTTGCATGCCTGAGGCCTCAAAGGCCCCAAGTTTGATTCCCTGGCACCACCATATACCAGAACTGAACGATTGATACTCTCTAGTGTATGTGTTTCTCTTTCTCTAATAAATAAGTAAATAAATCTTAAAAATAAACATTACTTACATTGGTAACTTAGAGTAGAAGTTTTGGTTAATAGTAAGAGTCTTCTTTTAATGAGTGGTATTATTGACAGTCACTGATTTGCCTGATTGTTTTATTATCTATTTTCCTGAGTTGTGATTATCATAAATTGTTATAGATGATTTAACAGAGTTTTAGGAAGTATTAACTTGATTGAGTTAGAAGATTTGGGTAAGTCTGATTCAACTTTCTGTTGTTAGCATACTTTCTCTTCTGGTTAAAAATGTCTTTTGGGAGTCCGAAGGTAGTGCAACGGGTTAAGCGCAGGTGGCGCAAAGTGTAAGGACCGGGTCGTAAGGATCCCAGTTTGAGCCCCAATCTCCCCACCTGCAGGGGAGTCACTTCACAAGCGGTGAAGCCAGTCTGCAGGTGTCTTATCTTTCTCTCCCCCTCTCTGTCTTTCCCTCCTCTCTACATTTCTCTCTGTCCTATCCAACAACGATGACATCAATAACTACAACAGTAAAACGAGGACAACAAAAGGGAATAAATAAAGTCTTTTAAAATGCTACCAATTTTTTAAAAAGATATTCTTATAAAATTTATCTGGAATCTCACTATTGTAATACTAAGTGAAACGAATTTATTGCTATTATGTAAACTTTGCTTTAAAAATTCATGATTTCAGTTCTTTCCAAGTATTAAAATACAAGGTTTTTTTTCTAAGTATGTCTGATTTTTTTTTTTCCCCCTCTAGGTTATTCCTGGCCACTAGAAATGATCAACTGTAATTATTATAGTAAGCTAGAGTTAAAGTCCTTGCTGTTGGAGATACTATTTTATCACTGCACAGTATAGTAACTGAGGTTCCTGATGACATGAGTCATACATAAAGTTAAATAAATACTATTTCTCTGCCGTATTGAGTGAATCTATATTAAATTATTTGAAATAAAATAAGAGTAAATTTAAATAAAAATAACTTATTCAATTGCATTAATGGATGCTCAGTGGCACTACAGATAGTAAATGCAGTAGTGGCCACCACTCTATAGAAAGAACATTCACATGACCACAGAGAGCTGTACTGGGCAACATGCCTTTCTAGAACAGTAGGGCCTGTGGACTTAGTTATTATGGTCAGACTTCAAGTTGGTTGTAGAGAGAGTTATCTTAACATTCATTTTCATTGTGGTCATCTGTTTTCCTGTTTAAAGTATGACTAAGCCAAAAAGACCTACAATTTACCCTCCAAATCCCAGGGATAAAGATTGTCAGCTGGGTAGAATTAAGGAAGGATCTATTTGGCTCTCAAACTTCAGACATTTGTTTTGGACTTTCATATTTCTTCTGCTCTTTCATATTTCTCTGTTCTCCTTGAGTTTGTGAGTTTAAGTTCTTTATACAGACATGCCCTTACATTGTATTTTAAATGAAGGTTTAGTGGGAGATAAATTACATGTGTGTATTCAGTTCCCCATCTTAGCACAAGAAATATTGAGGTCACTTTTACTTGCTGTCTTAATGTTATTGCTCAGGGGCATTGATTATAGTAGCTCAAAGTTCAATATTTTATAGTTAATAATTTATCTGTTTCTAATGATGCTTTTTTGTTATAAATATTTTTATATTTATTTAATTTATTTATTCCCTTTTGTCACTCGTTTTATTGTTGTAGTTATTATTGTTGTTATTGATGTCGTCATTATTGGATAGGACAGAGAGAAATGGAGGGGGAGAGAAAGATAGACACCTGCAGACTGGCTTCACCACTTGTGAAGTGACTCCCCTGCAGGTGGGGAGCCAGGGGATTGAACCGGGATCCTTATGACCCGGTCCTTGCACTTTGTGCCACCGGCGCTTAACCCACTGCACTACTGCCCAACTCCCTCTAATGATGCTTTTTAAAAGCATAACAGAAATAAAGAAGAATCATGTTTAATAGTTCCTAGTCCTTTATTTATTTACCAGAGTTATCACTGGGGCATGGTACCAGCACTGTGAATCCACATAGTAGTTACACTTGGGTGTTCAGGTTGATAGGTTAAAAAAGACTAATAACATTGGTGTTTTCTGCCAGATGTTTGTAAATTTTGAAATTGTAATTATCTGCTATGCTATGTTCTACTTTAAATATTTGACTTTTTAGCTTAGGAAAATAATTTGCAAAATACTAATAATTTTATGAGATAGAAAAATAACTCATTCTTACTTCCTCAGTTAGGACTGGGTCAAATGTAAATGATTTTTTATTATGGAGCCAACAAAGCCAAGTGTCTTTCTGTGTTTACTGTAAAAATAGACCACTTTTTCTGGCATCGTGACTTAGAATAGATTATTCTGTCATGACATTTAATTCTTGGATTGGGCCAGATCACAAAAGTATTGAATTAAAAAACTCAGTGCTTCTTTCAGAGATTATGGCCTTTTTGTTAGACTTGATGTTTTTATTTGTGGTCTTCAATTTTAAAATAGCCAGTGTTTTATACCTGTATCATCTACTTCCCTGTTTGCTAGTAGTAACTTACTTAAAGAAGTTTACTTTTTAGTTAAAAGTTCTGCCAGAGAAGACTCAGGTTTGACACTTATTATGCCTCTTGAACAAATTAAAGACTGGTAGTCAAAGGAGACAGTATTCAGTGATATGATTATTTAACTTTGACTGTTGTGACATGTGGGTGGAGTTCTAAAAGCAACTGTTACTCTTCAGTGTTCACAGAACACAGAGAAACTGAAGTTGTGGATAACATATCTTTTCAAGGCAGTCACAAAACTGTAATAGGCAATTGTAATAGGCAATCTATTTCTGCCCTCAAAATTTTCCTTCCCAGTTATGCAGCAAATTTTGGTATTATATTCAGAGTATCCTTTAATGGTCTTGTTAAAACTTTGCAATTGAATATAACTGTACTTTTAAAAACAGCTTTGATTTTTTTTTTTTAACTTTTTAAAATGAAGTTTCTTAACAGCTGAGTAGTTAATATTTTAATAATCTGACTTTTGAGAAAAATTGAAAAGTGAATTGCTGGGAGAAGACTTCTAGTAAGTAAAAATTGAAGAAGAAATTATTTAATATAATTGTTACCATTTAATAAGATACATGCATTTATATACATGTGTACACACACCAGAGCACACCACTCATCCTGTGGAGTGATGGGGATCAAAGTTGGAGCATCATGTATACTAGGAACATGCTCCATTTTATTCCAGCTGCTCAGCTGAACAATTTACTGAACAATTGCTTTTTAAATATTCACCAAAATGCCTCTTTTGAGTTAACAAATCTCTGGGAATTCTTAACCATCACGAAGATGAACTTTTTAAAAAGTATAATTTTATGGTCCTATATATTTTATTTTATCTGAAACATCATTTTGTCAAAGAATTAATTGGCAGGGCTATAAGATACAAAGATATTTTGACTTTGGGTGTATTTTTGTACTATGTATGATTAATCCTCCTGAGTATATTTTTGTAAAGCATCTTTATCGCTATGGCTTCATTATAAAATTTAAACCTGTAGTAAAGAAGGAAAATAGTGGTCAACTAAAATTTTATTACAGTTCTTCACATCTTAAACCTTAATTTTAATGGTTGTTACCTGGAGCTTATTGGCAATGCAGAATCTCACTCCATCTGAGATACTCTGAATCAAAATCTGTAAGACCCGGCTCAGATTGTGGTGCACCTTGGGGCACATGGTACAATGCTGAAGGACCCAGGTTTGAGCCCCTGGTCTCCATCTGAAGTGGGGGAAAAGCTTCATGAGTAGTGAAGCAGTGTTGAAGGTGTCTCTCTGACTTTCCCTCTGTATCACCCCCTTCCCTCTCAATTTCTGGCTGTCTCTATCCAATAAATAAATAAATAAATAAATAAATAAATAAATAAATAAATTAGGACACTAAATTTAAAAAAAAAAATCTGTAAAACCTATATTTAAAAAAATCTTCAGATGGATTCTGTGTACTTTTGTCTTTTTTTTTTTTTTTTTTTCTTTTCCTTACCTTACGAGGACACTGCTCATCTTATTGTGATATTAGTAATTGAACCTGGGACTTTGGAGCCCCATTATGCTGTCTCCTGTGCACTTTAATATTGGATAGTAGCTAATGTAGTGTTTTCTCCTAAATAACATTTATAGGAGTGAGCTAACTGCAAAGATATTAAATTACTTGGTCAACGTTACAGCTAGTTCTTGGGGAAACTTCGGTTGAAACTGTTAACTCATAATTCTGGTGTTTTCATTTCAGGTTGTCTTCTATGGCTCTTTTGTTGTTGCAGCTGAATTTTTATTCTCCCCCATTCTCCCCCACATATAATAATCATAAATGGTTTAATATATGTGTGATCTTACAAAAAATTCAGTGTCTATTGTGAGGAGCTCAGATTTCTAGTTTTCTTATTCTTACTAGATAAGAATGCCTTAGACATTATTCTTATATACAAATTTATAACCAAAAGTTAAATATTGCATATATTTGGCAAGATAAACATTTTAATCCTTTTTCTGATTTTTTTTTTTTTTTTTTTAATAGGCTTCAGGAGTGCAAGTTGCTGATGAAGTATGTCGCATCTTTTATGACATGAAAGTTCGGAAGTGCTCCACACCAGAAGAAATCAAGAAAAGAAAGAAAGCTGTCATTTTTTGTCTCAGTGCAGACAAAAAATGCATCATTGTAGAAGAAGGCAAAGAGATACTAGTTGGAGATGTTGGTGTAACCATAACTGATCCTTTCAAGCATTTTGTGGGAATGCTTCCTGAAAAGGATTGTCGTTATGCTTTGTATGATGCAAGCTTTGAAACCAAGGAATCCAGAAAAGAAGAGTTGATGTTCTTTTTGTGGTAAGCATTAGAAATATCACCCCTCTGTAAAACTCAGAGTTATTCTCCCATTATTAACATTTGGAGAACTAGTTTCTGGGATCCAAGTAATTTTCACTTATGCTTCCTGTAGTTTTTTTTTTTTTAAAGATTCTATTTATTTATTAATGAGGAAGATAGGAAGAGAGAGAAAGAGCCAGACATCACTCTGGCACATGTGTTGCCGGAGATCGAACTCAGGACCTCATGCTTGAGAGTCCAAAGCTTTATCACTGCGCCACCTTCTGGACCATGCTTCTTGTAGTTCTTGTAATCAAATTTTGCTTACAGGATTTTATAAGACCTAAACTGGATTAATAATTTGTTGGACCCAAACTAAATTTTGACAAAAGTTTTTTTTTTTTTTTAAACAAAAGAGGATGATTTTCTTGAATATGACAGTCAGTAGTAGACTGCATACATTGCATATGTGAAGACTTGGGTTTGATCTTGGCATTGCATAGAAACAGCTAACAGATAGAACAGATAGATGGTAGAACAGTACTTTGTCTTACAATTTAAAAAAATTAAAAAGTATGATTCAGATTTCTTGGTGGGGGAAAGGATGCCTGTGTTTCCTCCTGACTACTTTTTAATTATTATTATTATTTTCTCACTTTGGAAAAAGAAATTGGGAGGGAAGAGGGACATAGAGAGGAAAGAGACACCTGCAGCTCTGCTGCTTATGAAACATCCCCCTTGCAGGTAGGTACCAGTAGCTTGAACCTGAGTCCTTGAGCACTGTAATGTTTGTTTTACCAGGTGTTAACCCCCCCCAACTACTTTCTAGAACACTGAGAAAGAAATTCAATATTACCAAATTCTTCTCTAATATGTTATGCCAAGAATTGACCTCCCACCTTGAAAAATATATATCCTCTACTTGTGTGTCTGGTTTGTTGATGTTAAAATTGGTTACTTTCATTGCCTGAAACTAGAAGGGACCCTGTTTGTAGGAGTCATGTAGGAGGGCCACTAGCCACTCAGCAAATATAGTTTCTTATGGAATTGCTAAATTTCCAGTGGTCATTAGCTACATGTGACTTGTGGCCTCTTTATTGATAAGTTAGGTGTAGAAAAATTTCTTCACTGTGGAAGTCTCTGTTGGACAGTATCCCTCCTATCCAAGTACTTACCAGGCCTGAACTTGATTAGCTTCTGAGATTTGACAAGATTGGGTATGTTCAAGATGGTAGGGCCGTAGGCAGACAACGTTTTTTTGCTAAAGAGTAAAAATGTGCTAGCAAGTGAATTATGTGGCCTTTTTGTTGAGAGGGTGTTTACATGAGCTATTCTGGTCTATAAGCAAATTAATATTTGAGGTTATGATTTGGTTAAAAATGTGCCCTTATTTCTTTATTTATTGGTATCATGTATTCCGTGTATAGGATTCTAACATTGTGAATATTCTCTAGCTTCTGAGGAGAATGGGAAGTGTTAACAACTCTGAATTTGGGGTGGTGTGAGGTGAGGGGTCCTCTAGGTATTTTGGCCTGATGTAGGGCGAGGGAAGGATGGCAGCTTAGCACTAGTTGTGTGCACCAGTAACTTGGAAGAAAACTGTGAAAGAATTTTGGTTTAAAGGAATGTAACTAGATCATGCCACAGTTCCATTTCAGTAGGCCTTTTATTGCACTTGATTAAGCCAAGGTGTTGTGAGGAATGCAAATAAGAAGTCTAGATGCATGTACTGGGGGCAATTTACTGTTCAACAAGCGTGGCAGCCACAGACATTGCTATGAAAAAGTTATAGTTACTGAGACTTAAAATGAGCACATGAAATTACTTGAGTGAAAGTGTATTCATTAAACTTTCATTTCTGCTACATAGCAGGTATTGTGCTAAGGCTTGGGAAAATAGCTGTGAATAAGACAGGCTTGTGCCTGGTCTTCTTGGCTTTAGAACTCTGAACAATATGGCAACAAGAGGTTTAGAACTTTAAATTGGTGGATATATCTTTTACCTTTATTCATTTTCCTAATTTTTAATACTTTTCTCATTGTGAATATGGTATGTTCATATTAAAGAACGTTTGATGGGCTGGGGAGATAGCATTGTGGTTATGCACAAAGACATTTGGTCCACTTTTTTTTCTTTTTAATTTTTTATTAGTGATTTAATATTGATTTATAAGATTGTAAGATAATAGGGGTTTCATTTCATACAGTTCCCAACACCAGAGTTAATGTGTCTCATTCCCTCTATTGGAAACTTCTGTTGTTTATCTCTCTGGGAGTATGGACCAAAATTCTTTTTGGGCTGCAGACTTTTGTAATTGCTTCTGTGTTGGACATGAGCTTTGGCAGGTCAGTCCATACCCCCAACCTGTTTTTACCCTAGAGGGGTAGGGTTCTGAAGGGACAAGGCTTTAGGACCCATTGTTGAGGTCATCTGCCCAGGAAAGTCAGCGTGAAATCTTAGTAATGCCTGCAACTTGGTGACTGAAAGGTGGTAAGATATAAAAGCAGAGCAAATTGTTTAATAAACAGGAACCTAAAAGTAGGAATAGAGCAGATGAAATTAGGGATCTTAGGGTGGAAAGAAGCTAGGAAGTCTATTTTAGGAATGTTCTGACCCGTGACTAGTACTTTTTGCTTGAGCTTGACAGCTAATATGTAGTAGGTGTACTAAAAATATGTCTAGAGAGGTGATGTCAGAGTTGAGAATAGGGCTAGAAAGCTGAATTAGGGCAGAGAGAAGCTCCCAAACTTGAAGAAAGCATATGAATACAATTAACTGTTTACCATATCAATCTGATCCAGGGATATCTATTCATATTTAGCACAGGTGCCTGTGTAACCTCTGTATCCCTGTCAGCCTGAGCTCAAAAGTCCGTGGTCACAGCTAGGAACTTTTTTTTTTTTTTTGCCTCCAGGGTTATCGCTGGGGTTGCCGAATCCACTGTTCCAGGAAACTATTTTTTCCCTTTGTTGACCTTGTTGTTTATCATTGTTGTGATTGTTATTGTTGTAGCTAGGAACATTGTAGGCTGCATTCATTTCAGGACCAGTCTTCCTCAAGTGACAGTATGTTGATCCAGCCTCCCTTCAGAGAGTGGGGTAGTCCCTACCATTGCTATTTTTTAAGTTAGGGCATGGTCCTGGAAAGGCCCACAAGAGAGCTTATGATAACATTCCTGATAGGAGTGACCAATGATGGTGGAGAGAGGAATCAAAAAGATTTCCTTGCCTTAGGCACCAAAGGTCCCAGGTTCAATCCCCAGCACCACCATAAGCCAAAGCTGAGCAGTGCTCTGGTAAAAATAAGTAAATAAATAAATAAATGTAAGTTAGGGGGAAAAAACATTAAGAAAACATTCAGAAAATAAAAGTACAAGGAAAAGGAAATCCATTGTTAATGTAATGTTTTGTGTACTTTTTAAAATTCTAGTGTTTTTTAGACAGTTTAGAGCCTAGGGAATGTCTTTTACAGTGCTTTAAAAGTCTGCTTATTGGGGCTGGATGCTATAGAGTGCACACATTATACTGTGTACCTGAGATCAAGCCTCTGGTCCCCACATACAGAGGGGAAGCTTCCTGAGTGGTGATGAGGTACTTTAGGTATCTCTGGCTCTTTCTCTCCTCTCTGTCTCCCTCTTCCCCCTCAATTTCTCTGTCTTCAAAATAAATAAGATAAAAATGTTAAAAGCCTGGCTATAGTAAAATCTGTAGTCTAAGTCTGAGAGATGTAGGATCTGTCCTTCTCTTGTTTTTGAAAAGTAGAATCTCTGCAGGTCCTGGAAGGAGCAGACTAGGTGAAGTACATGCAGCTCTTGGTGTTAATGACTTTTGAGTGTTTATAAATGTGGAATTGTTAAAAGTACCTAAAAGTGTTTAGGTGAATTTCATTTCTCTTGGCATCTCACCAGAATCAAATGGAGATAGGCCTGTAGGAAAACAGCTTGGAGCAGAGTAAGACATTTCACTGTTGCTGATGAAAGTAGAGAAACATGTGCTACAGTTACTCGAGCAGAAGGCACTGAAGTTCTCATAAGTGGAAGATAATTTTTAGAAAACAGTCCAAAGAAAGAATGCTAAAATTATGTTAGCATTTCCTCATTTTGCTTGGTTCTTTTCTGCATTTTGAAACTTTTTTTCTAACTAAAAGGTATTAAAAAAAGATGTTGTATAAAGATAGTTTTCAGTTTGAACTTAAGCCTGTCTTGATAAAAATGAAAAAGAAGTTAAAAACTTAAGACCCAAATTAGATAATGCAATGAATTTTCCAATATTGGTTATTTTATTATGGCTCCATTAATCTGATTTTAAATCATTGGTTTTCTGCCTCTCTCCCCTCAATGGTTCTTTTAATCTTGGCCAGCCTGACCTATCTTGCTTTTGTTGCCCTTGTTTTTCATTGTTGTAGTTTTTGTTGTTGTTATTGATGTTGTCATTGTTGGATAGGACAAAGAGAAATGGAGAGAGGAGGGGAAGACAGAGGGGGAGAGAAAGATAGACACCTGCAGACCTGCTTTACTGCCTGTGAAATGACTCCCTGTTGGTACGCTTCTAAATTCTGCTTCTAAGACCCCTTCTGTTTCACTGGTTTAATCCCCCCTGCTTAACTGTATTCTATTTACATAACCACTGTTAACTAAGCACTGCCCTGCCTCCAGGGCATTGGTTTAATCCTCATTGTTTTGCATGCTTTTTCCTTCTCCCCACCCCCTATCCTAGTACATCCTCTTCAGACCTGACACTTCCGCCTCAGGCTATATAAGGACGGGACTGTGATTAAAGCTAGCTTAGATTGTGCTGCGTTCCACATGAATAAAGACTGAACTGCCTACCACTCAGCCATGAGTCCCTGGTCGTCTCTCTCCCCCGCCTGTGAAGCTAGCCCGGCAACTCCCCTGCAGATGGGGAGCTGGAGGCTTGAACTGGGATCCTTACGCTGGTCCTTGTGCTTTGCGCCACGTGCACTTAACCTGTTGCACTACCACCCAACTTCCTATCTTGCTTATTTTTTTTTTAAAAAACGTTTATTTATTTATGGTCTAGAGAAAGAGAAATCAAGAGAGAATGGGAAGATAGAGAGTGAGAGAGTCACCTGCAGCACTGTTTTGCCGCTTGTGAAACTTTCCCCTGCCAGTGGGGACCAGGGTGAGACCTATTGTAGTATGTGCGCTCAACCACTTAACTGGGTATGCTGTGGTCCAGCCCCCTATCTGCCTAGCTATAAGTGTTACTTTCCATGGAAGTGGTAGAAAAATTGTGTGGTTAGAAGATCTTTACCAAGAGATTCTGAGGATCTTGATGATCATCCTATCACTGATATAATATTTAATCTGATGGAAATTCTTCTTCCTCTAAACAAGTTTTTTCTTTCTTTCTCCATTTCTGACATCCTCTATTCAGGGCACCAGAACTAGCACCTCTGAAAAGTAAAATGATCTATGCGAGTTCCAAGGATGCAATCAAAAAGAAATTTCAAGGTATGGTCTAGATTTACTTCCAAATATATGGGGGTGTGGTGAGTTCCTGGAATTGGGGCCGCATATTTTGTTTGCTTTTATTCTTATTTCTTCGGAGAAGCCTGGCTACGTGAAAGAAAACACTATCTTATTTGAGATTAAACTTAAAAGTTTGTAATTTGTGATGGTTCCTCTGCATCTAAAGTCACCTTTTTAATAACCCCATCAGACTGGTTTTACACTAGTTTGAGGTGCTGCCAGACTTCTCACATAGTAGATGGAGACAAATCTGTTTACATTGATCATACTAAACAATAAATTTGTTACTGCCTTTGAATGTAGTTGACATTAAAAACGTCGCAAAAAATAAATGTTTGTAAGTGGGAAACACTACTCTTTAGCTTTCCTTTGGAATGGTGTGATTTTTAGGTAACTGACTCATCTGTGTGCAAAGGAAGGTGCTCTCACCCCTTGAGTTGGTCAGTTGTATTTGATTTGCCACAGGGTGATTGGGATCCTGATGAGATGACCTGATTCTACTTAATATCTTCAGCCAACCAGGAGGAGAAATGTTGGTATGATGGAAAAAGAGCATGGGGCAGATTCCCAAAGGCCTGCACTGAGGGCTAAACTTACCTAATTGCTGTGTGGCATTGGCCTAAACTGCTTTACCTCCATGGGCTTTGATTCTCTCAGTTGTAATTTAAGTGGAAAGCCTCTTCTGGACAGCACAGGCTTAGTTGAAGAGCCTGTCCCACCACCTTTCCTGACATAACTGACTCGAGACAGCTGTACTGGCCAAGGTCACAGGGCTTGGCCCAGTGTGGTTCTCATTTTGTTTGTTTTACTCTAATTGATTTTTATATTCTTGTAGTAGAACAGGTTTGACCTAGCCTGTTTTACTGAGTCAGGAGAACAAAAGTCTTATTATTATTATTATTATTTTTTTGCTGAAGCCTGCTGGTATGGAGTTCAGATCTTGTTAGGTCCTGCATGCATTTGATTTGATGTCAGGCCATCTGCTAGAAGTGTGCTTCCTGGCTAGCTAACTAGTACTGTAACACAACTCAGCACTTCAATGCAACTGGAAAAAAATTAGAGTGAATTCTTCACATTTAGTTACTCTGCATTGCCATGCAGCAAATGGCATTGCTCCGCAGATGGCTTTGGTGATACTTTGTCCTTAGTTTACATTGTTTTTTTAATATTTATTATTTATTTATTCCCTTTTGTTGCCCTTGTTGTTTTATTGTTGTAGTTATTATTGTTGTTGTCGTTGTTGGATAGGACAGAGAGAAATGGAGAGAGGGAGGGGAAGACAGAGAGGAGGAGAGAAAGATAGACACCTGCAGACCGGCTTCACCGCCTGTGAAGCGACTCCCCCTGCAGGTGGGGAGCCGGGGTTCGAACCGGGATCCTTATGCCGGTCCTTGTGCTTTGCACCACCTGCGCTTAACCCGCTGCGCTACAGCCCGACTCCCTACATTTTTTTTTTTAAGAATTAAAATTTAAAAAAAATATTTACTTCCTTTTGTTGCCCTTGCTGTTTTATTGTTGTAGTCATTATTGATGTCGTCGTTATTGGATAGGACAGAGAGAAATGGAGAGGGGGGAGAGAAAGATAGACACCTGCAGACCTGCTTCACTGCCTGTGAAGCGACTCCCCTGCAGGTGGGAAGCTGGGGGCTCGATCCGGGATCGTTACGCTGGTCCTTGCACTTTGCGCCACTTGGCGCTTAACCCGCTGCGCTACCGCCCAACTCCCTGTCCCTTAGTTTTTTTTAATGCAGCTTACCACTTGCTTTACCTCATCAGGCCTAAGTGCTCCAGACCTGCTATGCTTTCAGCAGTTTTGATAATGGCCTTGAAATTACAGAAAGTCAGACACAGTGCTTTTTAAAAGGTAGAAGCTGTAAACAGAGAAGCTACTGTTTATATTTTCATAATTGAGCTTATTCTGTAGTGTGAGTTTTTCTGAGAAAGTAATGAGTAATACATTTTAAGCTTTCATTGTGCTAGAATTTTAAAAATACATTGTATACTCTTCTTCTAGCGTTTGCCATTGTATACTCTTAACCAGAGGAGCTACTTTCTAGAGCAAAAAAGATGGCACTGAATATTTCTCATCAATACAGTTAACTAAATAAGCTGCAGTCAAAACACTGGATTCAGTTTTGCTTTTCTTTTTAAGATAAATTATCACTAAACTTAATTTTTTGCAGTACAGCTATCATAGAGGTATACATTATAAATTATAAGAGAAATTTTTACAAACTAAGCATAATGGTGGCTGGTTTTTTTTGTTTGTTTGTTTGTTTTCTCCCCTCCCTCCCTTTTTCAATAGAACACTGGTAAGTTCTACCTTATGTGGTGGTGCTAGGGTTTGAACTTGGAACCTCTACTGTATAATGTCCCTGGTCCATGGTATTTTTTATAAAAATATTTATTCCCTTTTGATGCCCTTGTTTTTATTGTTGTAGTTGTTGTTGTTATTGATGTCGTTGTTGTTGGATAGGACAGAAAGAAATGGAGAGAGGAGGGGAAGACAGAGGGGGAGAGAAAGACAGACACCTGCAGACCTGCTTCACCGCCTGTGAAGCGACTCCCCTGCAGGCGGGGAGCTGGGGGCCTGAACCGGGATCCTTACGCTGGTGCTTTGTGCCCCCTGTGCTTAACCCGCTGCAATGCTGCCCAACTCCCCGTGGTATTTTTTAATTTAATGAGTAGCATCCTAAAAGTCTCACTTGTAGTCCTTCGCAACTTCCTCCATAGTATCCAATACCGTGACTTTTAATAGTATTAAATAGCTTTGATGTTAGTTATATGGATGGAATCACCCAGAATATATATGTGTGGTCTCTTTTAATAGCATTAGTCTTGTGAGAATCATTTCTTTTAATGCATGCAGTTATAGATTATTCTTATCCATTTTATAACTGGTCTTGTTTTAAAACAGATTGATATCTTACATAAAATTAAGTAATTGCCATAATTCTAAATAGAATTTTTTTTTCCGTAGGCATAAAACATGAATGTCAAGCAAATGGGCCAGAAGACCTCAATCGAGCTTGTATTGCTGAAAAGCTAGGTGGATCCTTAATTGTAGCTTTTGAAGGATGTCCAGTGTAGACCATCGTTCAGTGCCACAAACCTAAAGCTTCCATGTTCAATGTTATCCTCTTGCTATATAAGTAAAGCAGATACATAGACCAGCGTCTCACTGAGGGGGAACTGTCTTGTCATTTATTAGAGTAAGCTAAATATTCTTTTAAACATGTGCAAATGACCCTAAATAAATTTAAAACGGAAAGTTTTGATGTGAAATTAAATTCTTATTGGCCAAATGCCTGTTTTGATGAGTGATATAATGACTTTTGTTATGCTTATGATTTTTAATAATGCAGTTCACAAAACAGTACAAGGCATATGAGAAGAATTGTTGCAACTTTGCTAACCTCAGCAGTTACTTTGTTTCTTTTGCTTAGAGAATTGGACATAATCTGACTATAATTCTGGTCCAAATTCTTTATTTTCTTGAGCTAAACTAATGAAAAACTTTCTTACTGGGGAACAGCACTAATATACTACTAATAAGATTAAGTGCATCTTTTAATTCTACCATATGTGTAATAGAGATGCCTCACAAATTGTGAATGCTTAAAATCAGAGCTAATCTTCTAAGCACTGTTTCAAGTTGGGAATACCTGAAGCAGCTCTCCTCACTTGTTGGGGAGACTGTTCAGATAAAATGATCTTGCATCTTAGAAACCTTGGTTTGTCCTCAGGAGAATGTGCAATATCCTGTAACAATTGATTATAATACAAATTAGGGCTCCATTGTAAAACAATTTATTGGAAATGATCAGATGGTATATTGACAGGCTAGGGCACTTGTAATATCTTTGTGTCACCTTCAGAACTTTGTTGCTTCTGGTAAATAAAGTGTGGAAGAACATTAAGTACATGTTTATTCTGGGGACTGGGAGAACTTAATTTCCTAAAGCAGTTTGTTGACTGTATATGAAACGGAGACACGTGACACCACAGGAAGCCACTACATGATGACACATAGAAGTGATTGTCTTTAACATCACAGGCATAGTAACACTTTGAACCATATAGAGATGCACAGTTGACTTTAGAAGTAGCAATATTGGCTTTATGTAATAAAGGAAGCATTTTTAACTTATCTGTTGTGTATTCACTTGTGAAATGGGGATAAAAGATTTGTTCTGGGGGTTGGGTGGTAGCGCAGCGGGTTAAGTACAGGTTGGTGCAAAGCACAAGGACTGGCGTAAGGATCCCGGTTCAAGCCTTCGCCTCCCCACCTGCAGTGAAGCAGGTCTGCAGGTGTCTTTCTCTACCCCTCTCTGTCTTTCCCTCCTCTCTGTATTCCTCTGTCCTATCCAACAACAACATCAATAACAATAACAACAAGGGCAACAGAATGGGAAAAAATGGCCTCCAGGGGCAGTGGATTCATAGTGCAGGCACTAAGCCCCAGCAATAACCCTGAAGGCAAAAAAAAAAAAGAAAAAAAGATTTGGTCTTCGACATGGGATAAGTCATTGAGGTTTGGATATTTTGGACAATTAGAGTTAAGGTTACTTTTTTACTCTTAATGAGAAAATTGATATAAAAGTTGGGAACCTTTTTTTAAATACCAAATGTTTCTTCAAATGCCAAGTTTTTAATCACCTGATTTATTTGGGAGGCAAAAAAGTTTATTAGGCATTATTTAAAATATTCTTTCAGAGCTGTATTAAAAATAGTGCTGGCTACTGGTTCACTGATACACTGATTTTTTTTTTTTCTACTTCATAACAGTACTTTTAATGACTTTCTATTATAGCCCCCCTGAGGAGCATGTTACAGTCCCACAGCTACCTTGTATCACCAGGTATTTGGTAATGGGCTTTTAGAAGAAAGTCTTTTCCATGTTTTCAACTTGTGATATGTCACCACTTGTATAATTGCCACTCTGTGCAGATACTTACGTATATGCACTGTATGTGAGGAGGGTGGGGGGGTGATGTCATGGGAAGAATGTCAAACTGTTCAAGAGATAGAATGTAAATATCTTTCTTCCCTGACATCTCAACTTCTTTTCTGAAATTGGGGCAAGGCTAATGGTTAACTACCTTTACCGAGGGTATTTTTGAGAAAAATACCTTCATTGTCTTTCTGTGGTTTGAGGCCCAAGAATCTTGTTAACAAGAATTGCAGGTAGTGCTGGTTTTAGATTTCAGCTGACATTAATCAAGGTCTAAACTGCAGGCATGTGCTACTTTCAGCAAATAGTTTTACTTTTTTCTTTTTTACAAGTGTTAACATAGTACAGAAATGTTCGCAGAAAGTTGTCTATTTTAAGTTTTATCTAACGATTATTTTTCTGTCCTGGAAATGAAGTAAAGGCTCTGCCAAAAGAAATTCTGGGTTTTTGCTATTTCAGAGGATATCCATCTTTTAGAAAACAGTTAAAACCGTGGCTTGAATAACAGAATTAGGCTTAGCTGAGTCATTTTCTTTCTTTGTAGAACTGCCCAGCATGTCAGCTGGTCTATACACAGGAAGTGTAGTTTCTGTTTCTTGACTGGTCTGTTGTCCTTTGGACTGAGAGAACACATGACTTTCTCGTGATTTGGGGCATTTCTGAAATACAGTTATAGCCTCCAGGCCGAGTTCCATCTGGAAGAAGGGCCATTTAAGTACATTGTGGCAGGGGAGGAAGGAGTGGCAGGATTTTATGGAAGGCTTTCCTTGGTTTCTCCCCAGTCCCAGAAAGACAGTGGGGATAGGACCTAGCAAGCCTGTAGCCAGTCTAGAGACTTTGCTTAAGGGTGCACAACTAAGTTCTTGACTGAGTGGCAGGACATAACCAGAGTTGGTTTATGTTCTCAGCTAGTCTTGTACTTTTTTTTTTTTTTTTTTTGCCTCCAGGGTTATTGCTGAGGCTCAGTGCCTGCATCATGAATCCACTGCTCCTGGAGGCCTTTTTTTTTTTTTTTTCTTCACCCTTTTGTTGCCTTTGTAGCCTTGTGGTTATTGCTGTTGTTGTTTGTTGTTGGATAGGACAGAGAGAAATCAAGAGAGGAAGGGAAGACGGAGGGGGGGAGAAAGATAAGACACTTGATGACCGGCTTCACCACCTGTGAAGTGACTCCCCTGCAGGTGGGGAGCTGTGGGCTCAAACCAGGATCCTTACTCAAGTAAGCTTTGCACCATGTGTGATTAACCACTTCGCTACCGCCTGACCCCCCTCATTGTACTTCTGTACGTAATTTCCCCACTTTTCATTTCTCTTTAAATGATAGACTTTTGTGAGACTATTCTGACTTGGTGTTCAACACTCAGTCAGGCCTCAGGCTTGCAAGTCCTGTGCTTCAATATGTTAAGCTATCTTCTTGGCCAGAGAAATTCATTTCTAACACCTGGAATTCCAAGAGTGGGTCTTGTTCAGTGCCAGCAACAAGACTTAGATCTAGAGCAGAAGGAAAATACAGTTCTCTTGGGCTTTTGAGTTTTATCTGTTGGAGATTAACTTGAAAACACAGAAAGTGTACAGTAAGATACTACTCTCCTATCCCACTCATCAAACAACATTATGAGCCTACAGGTCAGATGTCCTGCCATGTTTTATTGTCAGAGATGACCAGAGGAAGCTAGTCAGAAGAGAAGCCCCTGCATGATGGGGCTTCCTGGTCTGGGAGTGCTATTGATGGGTAACACGTGGAACTTCAGGTTAGCACTGTAGCCTCTAAAGATGTGCTCTGAACTCTCTAGGTCAACTCTGGCTGGGCTGAGATGCAGTTGCAGCCCCAAGTTCAGGTTGTGGCTTATGTCAAGCCAGGGCTAGGGAGAGAAGTGCTTCTTGCCCCCGACTGAAACTTCATTCCACGTGCCTGACTACAAAAGCCAGTGCCGCAGTGGTGCCACTGCCTTTGTGGAAGAGGCCAGGCCAGTGAGCCAGGCTCTTGGGGTGTTTGTTCCATGTTGAGATACTAGGGTGCTTATAAACTAGAAGCTAGAAGCTGTCCAGGGTGGTGGCTGCTTTAGATAGCTTCCTAAATGGCTCTTCTTTCCCATCACAATAGTGGAAGCTTGCCCAGAAACAATGATCACAATGATGGAAACTTGCCCAGGATTTAAGGTGGTGGCTACAAGGCCAGGTTGAGGCAAGGCCCAGCAGACCCAGCTCCCTCTGCTGGTCGGTCAGGGAGATGCACTGCCAGCCCCTGTTGGCAGCAGGTAGGGAGGACAGGTGATGATGGCTCCCAGAGGCCTTTTCCCAAGTGCCTTTTTCCCCCAGTCTCTAGGTTAACCCTTGGGGGGCCTCCACACCCTGCACTGAACCTGCCTCTGTCATCAGGTTAAACCTCCCCCCACCCCATTGATGAACAAAGCTATAACCAGAACCCAGGGAGCAGCCACCACCGTCAATAACCCTGTAGAACCCAAGGTAGTTGCTTGGTACTTCCAGGGTCCTTTGTGCCAGTAAATTAAAAAAAAGTTTTTCCTGTTTCTTGACCAGAGCACTGTTCAGCTCTGGCATGTGTAAGTGATTGAACCTAACAATTCAGAGCTTCACACATGAAAACCTTGTAAACCATTACACTATCTCACAGCCCTTCTTATTCCTTTCTTTTCCTCTTTCTCTGTGGGTCTTCTCATTTCTTGCCTTCAGTGATAATTGTCTTCAGTTTTGGAGTCTTTGCCATGGAGAAAGGAGCTTATTAGAAATGCAAGTCCAGGGGAGTCGGGCTGTAGCGCAGCGGGTTAAGTGCAGGTGGCGCAAAGCACAAGGACCGGCATAAGGATCCCAGTTCGAACCCCAGCTCCCCACCTGCAGGGGTCGCTTCACAGGCGGTGAAGCAGGTGTCTGTCTCTCCTCTCTGTCTTCCCCTCCTCTCTCCATTTCTCTCTGTCCTATCCAATAACGACAACAATAATAACTACAACAATAAAACAACAAGGGCAACAAAAGGGAATAAATAAATATTTTTAAAAAATGCAAGTCCAGGGTGGGGGTATAGCATAATGGTTATGCAAAGAGACTTTCATGCCTGATGCTCTCAAGTCCCAGGTTCAATCTTCCACACCGCCATAAGCCAGAGCTGAGCAGTGCTTTGGTTAAGAAAAAAAAAATGCAAGTCCAGTCCAGGGAGTCGGGCAGTAGCGCAGCAGGTTAAGCGCAGGTGGCACAAAGTGCACTGGCTTAAGGATCCCAGTTTGAGCACCCGGCTCCCCACCTGCAGGGGAGTTCACTTCACAGTGGTGAAGCAAGTCTGCAGGTGTCTTATCTTTTGCAACCCCCACCCCCACCCATCTTCCCCTTCTCTCAATTTCTCTGTCCTATCTACCAACAACAATAAGGGCAACAAAAGGGAATAATAAAAGAAATGCAAGTCCAGCCCCCGGTTCCCCACTTGCAGAGGGGTCGCTTCACAGGCGGTGGAGCAGGACTGCAGGTGTCTTGTCTTTCCCCGTCTCCCCATCTCTCTTAATTTCTCTCTGTCCTGTCCAAAAGCAATAGTGACAACAAAACACAGTGGATTGATGGTGCAGGCACCAGCCTCAGCAATAAGCCTGGAGGCAAAAAAAGCAAACAAAAAAATGCAAGACGACGTGGTTCAGGAGGTAGCACAGTGGATAAAGCATTGGCAAGCCTGAGGTCCTGAGTTCAGTCCCTACCAGCACATGTACCAGTGATGTCTTGATGTCTGGTTCTTTCTCTCTGTTCTCATAGATAAAATCTTAAACCCACAGTGGTGATTTTGATTCACGATTCCTGGCAAAGGGCATAGGTCTGGCCTGTTTCCCACCAGAAACTCATCAGGGCCCAAGTCTGACCTTGTATGAGGAAAGGTGAGTTGTGACACCCACCCCTGCTCATGCAGAGGGCACAAGAGGTACAAAGAAGTGGGCGAAATGGTCTGTGATGCCCAGAAGCTGCCCTTCAGCCTTCCATAGGCTCTCAAACTAAGCTGGTCCTGCAACAAACCCCCCCCCCCCAATGTTTGATACACTTAACAAATCAAATGTTAATTTCACCTGAGAACCAAAATGTAGGGCTGGACATGTGGCAAATTTGGGACATTTTCTGTCTCTTAGCACCTGAAATCACGTTAGTCTCCTCCAAAGTCTGTAATAGGCACAACTGGTCTTCTCTCAAAACCTGTGGTTCCTACTGCCTTACCTGGTCTAGACCCCATACATATCTAGCCTTGCTATCTCTATGCTTCTATGCAACCTCTGTCCTTGGCTTTGACCATTGCTTCCCTCCCTTGACCCAGGGATCTGAGGGTCACAGGAAGTCTAGGGCCCTGTCAATGGAACCCTGCTTCTTAAGGAAAACAGTGGTCTGCCTTGGCCCCACCCCTCTTGCTGTGTGGCTGCAGGTCCAAGTCCCACCAGGACAGCGCTCCCCTTGTTCATTGATGGTGCTCACTTCATACAACAGCCCAGCCCACCCACAGACCTGCTTAGACTAAAGATCTTTAGTCAGTTGGCTGTGGCCAACTGTCACAGTCATTTACTCTGCCCAGATGATGCCGAGGGAATTGTGCAAAACTTTTATCCCTTCTCTAGACAAAACCACTGGTCCAGGCCATATGTGTTCCTTCCCAGGAGTCCCAGGCCCCAATGCTAGGTTGGGGAGTCCCGCTGAGCAGAAGACCGGGCAAGGCAACAGTGCCGGGCGACATTGTTGTTTTTAATGGCATTAACATCCAGGAGGTCACACATCAGTTGTGGTTGGCAACTTCTGGGGTGAGGGGCTGCTGCTTATTGGACTGTGACCCTCCAGTCTGTTCCACAGTCTTTGAGACTCACCCCATCTACCCACCTCCTGACCCCCCACCCCACAGAAAGACAAAACAATTGCACTGATTGACATAGATACCCAGAGGTCCCGGCCTCCCCAGCACACACCCTGGGGTCTGTCACAGAGCTGATAAGGGCTTTGGCGTCTGCTGGCGGTAGTCCAGGGCAGGTCCTGGGTAATAGTGTTTATCGAATGTGACAAAGTTTCTTTATAAACTGGGGGTGGGGGGGGTCTAGAAGATCTATTTCATGGTTCTAGGAGACTTTTGTCTCTAATGGCTTCTCTCAGCTACCGGAAGTTGGGCCTGGATAACGCTGTGTTGGTTTGTTTATTTGTGAGGAATGTGTAAGGCATTTTGGTAAGTTGAACAGTAACTTCGTCCACAGAGAAGGCTCAGACAGAGGTACCTTCCTTTGAGCTACCTTCCTCCTGTGAACAAAGAAAGGTAGAGTTACAGGAAGACTGGGGCCAGGAGGTTGAAGGGAACTCTAATCTCCACCCCCACCTCACCCCCCCCAGACTAATACTGACACTAATTCAGTACCATCTGAAAACACTGAGCCCATCCCAGCACATCTGGGGGCCAGAGCTGACTCAGGGACTTTATAGCAGATGCCTTAGGGGCTGGTGGGAGCAGAGCAGGAGAGCACCTCCAGGTTCTAGAGTCTGCTAAGGACTGTCCCTGTAGGTGTAAAGGTCAACAGTGGGGGGTCAGAGTGCAGAGTGTACTGCCAGTGGAGGGTGCAGAATAAAAGTGCTGGGCCAGCAGGCCACCTGTCTCTGTGTCTGCTTCTAGAAGCCTCGGTCTCAAGATTTATTTCTCCAATGTGTCCTGCTTCCCAGAGTCCTGCCCCTCAACCCTGGACAGAACACCCTGCTGTGGGGGCATTCACCAGCCTTCAGGGATCAAGGTGGGAGGGGAGTCTGGAGTGAGCTAGTGGCTCTCTGTGGCCAGGACACTCACTGTTTCGTCTAGCTGCTCCTGCAGTTTTTTCACTGTGTCTTTCTCCTTTGCCAGCTGCTCCTGTGTTGTCTTCAGAAGTTCCTGCAGTTTGGTGGCAGCACGTCCCAAGTCACTGGTTAATTTCTTCTCTTTTTCTAATCTCTCCTGTGGGTCAGAGGGTTGAGGGGATCAGTCTTCTGTGACATGCAGCAGGAAGGCCACTGACAGAGAATTGGGGCCCCTTTGGGGATGTGAAATCTGTCATCCAGAGACAGTGACAATGGGCGCAAGCCACCTGGGTGGACGTGTGAGGTCTGTGCCCTACCTAGCATCTGCCAGGGCTGCCAGCAGAGCCAGCCACTGGGACTGTGGGAATATTCCAGGTACTGTTGAGCCACTGTAGTGGCTGAGCTTATAGTAGGCCAGTGCAACAATGACTATATGATATTGTAGCTTTGGGAGTTCATGTCCCCAAAGTCAGCTAGAGAGGCCTTGAGATGACTTTTTTCCCACTCAGGTGTGACAGTGGGAGCTGGTTTCAGGGCTGGATGGAGTTGGTTCCCCTTGGGCCTGCACTACATCCTAGGCCAGACCCTACTCTTTACCTTCAGCTCTAAGGTCTCTGCTTCTGAAGAGCCCAGGGAGCTATTGCTGCGGAGCTTCTCCAGCTCTTCTTGTAGCCTACACACCGAGTTCTGAGCCTGAGCAGAGAGAACAGGGAGGTCAGGGGGAAACCGCAGAGATCAAAGAAGCCTGCTTGGGGATGGGGGCACCCCAGCCCAAGCCTGTGGTTGGGTGACCATGATTGGGTCCAGATGGAGTAACGACTTCCCTCTGCCGGCTCACACCATTCCCCAGCCCCCACCCATCTGCCTAGTCCCCCACCTCCCCTGATAAAGTCCAAGACTGGTCCAAAAGCTGGTGGAGCCTCAGGGCCACGGGCAGAGCCTGACCTCCTCAAACTCAGCTGTGAGCTTTTGTCGCCGTGTCTGTTCATCCTCCAGGATGGCTTCTGTCTGCTCCAGCTGCGTTTTCAGCTGTATGGAAACACAGCAGACATTGGAAACCCAGGCAGGCTAAGAGCTCAGGTTTTAGCTGTGCTTCTGGTCTTTCCTTGCCTCTGGCTAGCTGCACTATCTTGGCCTCTGTCTGCCCACCTGTCAGCTGTGTTATAGTCAAGAGCTGTACTTTTGGACAAGTGGTGCTCAGCCCCAGGGTATAAAAACTGAAGAGGTAAGAAAGCTGCTGATGGGACCTGCAAATGAGACCCACACACGGGACAAAACTACCCAAGAGCCACTGCACAGGTCCCCCAGCAATATCCTACCCAGGCACACCACTGCTTGGTTACAATTCTGGAGAGCAAGTGCCTCACCAGTAAGGATGCAGTGGAAGATCAGAACTCTGGTGGTAGGAGCCTGGCCACCCTTCTCCCCCAACAGTGTTAGGATAGAGCCCCACACCTGCTCACTGTCTCTGGCTTTCCTTTGCTCTGTGGCTTCCTCAGAACCTGAGTGACTCTGCCAGGGAATCTGGGTAGAGGCCTACCAACCCTACACTCCAACGGGGGTGTGGAGGGGACACACGTGGGTGGTTAGTGACAGACAACTGGGAACCTTCTCACCGCCCTAACCTGCATGGGGTTCTGCTCCGCTGTGGGAGCAGCCAGGGACCCAGCTACGTCACCATCCTCTACGTGGCTCTTCATCTCACTCAATTGCTGCCTGACCTGAAACAGGAGGGGTGGGTTTGTGCCAGTACACAGCTGAACTCATATCCACCTCACATACATCCATGCACACAGACCCCATGGGTTGGGGGCCCAGACCATAATCCCATACTGAGAACTGCTCTGCTCCAAGGCTAGCTGCATAGAGCTTCCCCTGGCAGCAACCCTCCCTCTACACACACACACACACACACACACACACACACACACACACACACACACCCTCTCAATGGGCACAGCAAATATGCAGCCAGTAAAGTTAGGAAAGTGGGAAAGTACTTGCCAGTGACAACAGAGCCCTTGTTTGGGATCTAGGAAAGACTCTGAGATGACAGTCTTGCTTAATAAGGTGCCCCCAACTCTTGAGTTTCATTACTTGGATGGGGCGGGGCACACTACTGATGCATTAAGTAGATCCCAAGACCCCAGATTCTTATATGTGGAGAGGCAGCAATGTCACCTGTGAAGTCTGGGTAGAGGTTCTAGTTGGGGTA
This sequence comes from Erinaceus europaeus, assembly GCF_950295315.1. Taxonomy (NCBI): domain Eukaryota; kingdom Metazoa; phylum Chordata; class Mammalia; order Eulipotyphla; family Erinaceidae; genus Erinaceus; species Erinaceus europaeus. Next base: position 56,689,121 of record NC_080162.1, on the reverse strand, counting down.
ATCTGGGGGATCTGATCCATGAGGTACAGCTTAGATAGGCACCCCAAAGTACATGGGGCTTGCTCTTATGTTTCCTCAAGAGCCCAATCCTGAAAGTCCAACTGCCATGTAATGATGAGAAGTGGCCTTCTCTTGGTATGTTCCCCAGGGAGGCCTATCACCCAGACACTGCTTAGACAATGGCTCTGTGAATGGTCCTCATGCTCAGGTGCTGCCTCAGCACAGAGGGCACTGCCTCTGGTGTGATGATCCCAGGTAAGGCCCAAATGACCCCAGCCATCACTTAGGGGTTAAGAATCAGCAAATGCTGCGGTAGGAATGGTGGCCCCACAGACCTGACCTTGTATCCTTAGAAAACCAGACACATCTGTGTTCAAAACCACCCAGTTTCTATATGCTGCCAACTCACTCAACATTCTTCAAAGATGACTCACATTAAACAGAATACATCTGTGGCTATGCAGGCTTGCTGCCTCAGCCCAGCCCTGGAGTCCGCTGGGACCATGAGGCCAGCCTCTAAGAATGGGCTGAACGTCCAGTGAGTACGGATCTGGCAGCTCAGATGTCTAAGAGTGGGGCAGCTGGTAGCATGAGGCTCAGAGCACACCTCTGCATGTCTCTAGTTTTGACTGGCCTGGTTTGAGACACCACTAAGGTGGGAAAAGTGCCAAGTTCCTCAGAGGCCTAAGCAATGCTGAGTGAGAGCCGTCAAACCACAGGCTCCAGGGGTCCAGATTCATACAAGGCTCACAGTGAGTCAGGTTGTATACGGAAAAAATAGAAGTGCAGAGTGAGCACTGTGGCTCTACCAGCCGCCAGCTCGGCTTGGATTTTTGGACAAATGCACAGAGGCCTTTGACAGGCACAACCGAAGTCTGCCTCCAACAGCTAACTTGGTGCAAACCCACTCTGCCTTAGTTCCCTTTGATAGGATGCAAGCATACAACTGGCAAAATAACAACACCTCACACATACAACCCCACATCACACGCCAACTCCATGCCAACTGGCCAACTGTACTCACCAGGGCAAGCTCATTGCTCTGCTTCTGGGCTTCACTGTTGGCTGCATCCAACTGAGATTGAGACTCTAGTAAAAGCTGTCTCAGCTAGGAGGAAAACAGATTGAGGTGGTGGGAGAAAAGGAGATAAGAGAAAATCAGTTTCTGTGAGTCAGCACCTAATGTAACCCTATAACCCTGATTCTCAAGAACTTGACAAAGTGTGCCAGCAGGGGGCTCCCTGCCTCCTCCAGCTGCAGGGCAGTATTCAGGTGCCTTCTCAAATGCTTAAGGACCATCACCTGCAAAGCTGGGCCAAAAATCTGTATGGTTTTTGATCACAACTGATATGCCAGGTTTGTGCTTTCTGATTCTAACTAGTCAGAAAAATTAGCTTTAAACCACCCCCTTTTCCACCCTCTGCCCCCCATGTCACATAGAGCATTCATTCTCTTGCTGCAACAACGACCTGGCTTCACCCCTGTGGGGGTTCCTGTGGGTGGGGCTTCCTCTCTAAAATCCACCCCATGACACCCTCCTCAGGACTGGTGGTACAAGGCCTATGGGAAAAGCCCAAAAATTTGGACTTTGCGCTCATGTTCAGCTGTGAAGAAGCAACTCGGGCCAGCAGAGACCCTGCTGTGCAGGTCCTCACGGAGTTAAACTCACCCCTGCCACCTCCTTGGCATAGTTCTGGCACTCAGCGCTGGCAGCTGCCATGTGCTTCTCCAGCTCTGCCTCCAGGTTTGAGGTGTGCTCCCTCACCTGAATGGGGAGACAAAGAGATCAGAACAAACCACGGGAAACAGGACAATGGAAGCTCAAGTCTGGCTGGCCCTGGATGATAAGGGCACAGACAGAATTGTCAGGCAGAAGCAAGTGGGTGAAGACAATACCATACAGAAAATAGTGCCTGAACCCTAGGTGCAGGGTCCTGGCATAGGCTCAAAATGGGGTGAGGTATGGGGTGGAGGGAAAGGTGAGCTCTTAGATTTACTTGCTAGGTGGACACTAGGACTTTCTTCTTTAAGGCAGGGTTGGCTACAGTGTTTTAGGGAGCCAGGGGCCCACTGTGCACACACCTCTCATGGCTCAGAAGCCACTGGTTCCCAGGACTGAGCATTCTGCACAGGGACCATGGTTGCTTCTAGCTGTGGGTGGCAAATGAGCCTCACTAGGGACAAGTAGGACTGAAAAACTGCACTAGCTTCTGTAAACACATACTACCGGGGCCAGGGGGAGATAGCATAATGGTTATGCAAAAGTCATATATGTCTGAGGCTTGAGGTCCCAGGTACAATCCCTAGCACCACCATAAACCAGAGTTGAGTAGTGCTCTGGGTGGGTCGGGGGGAGTCACATGCTGTTCATTAGGGGAAGTAACAAAGGGGCCTCTGAGTGTGTGTAAGGAAGAGGAGAGGAGCTTTGGGAGTAGAACATGCCACGTACCTGATCTGAACTTTCAAGTTCTCCTCTGAGCTTCTCGACAGTCTCTTCGAGATGCTTCACTTTGACCCGTGACTACAAAGCAAGGGAGGGAGACCCAGTCAACTCGAGTCTCTGGAGGGGATTTGTCCCCAGCCAGTTTCTTTACACAGACCCATCTCCAAGGAAGCCCAGCAGCACTACTCTCTCTGAGCAGAACCCAGCCATCTTTCCCTAGGGTAGCATTGTGCAACCATAGTTTACATGGCGTCACCAAAACCCAGCCGCTTCTCGCCTCCCCAGTGACCTAGCTGTCTATCTCTAGTAAGCGCTCTTTGAATTCCAAAGGAGCGGCTCCTTAGAGCAATGCTTCTGGGCTAGGCTTTGGGGAGGGCCAGTACCTTTTGTAGTTCCTCTTCTGAGGTGTTCAGTTTGGACTTCCACACCTGCTCCTCCTCCTCCACACTCTTCTGCAGGTCCTGGAGCATACCTTCCTGGAGGGGAGTGACACTGAGCCAGGGGCTACTCCCCAGAGGCCCCACCCCACATAAATAAATGTCCACTGCATCTCCCAGTCTCCTCTGGGATGACACCTGGCTGATTCTGTGGTTCAGCTCTGATTTCTGCAGTGTCACATGGGGAGGGAAGACAGGCCACTGTGGAGCGCTCTGGTCAGTGTGCAAACACTGGCTATGGGGTCACATGGAGGAATGAGGCCATTGAGACTCTTTAAATCTGTTGGATTTGGGGCCAGGTGGTGGCACACCTGGTTAAGCACACACATTACAGTGAGCAAGGTCGCAGGTTCAAACTCCTGGTCCCCACCTGCAGGGGGAAAGCTTCACAAGTGGTGAAGCAGGGCTGCAGGTGTCTCTTTGTCTCTCTCCCTCACTATCACCCCCTCCTCTTTCAATTTCTCTCTGTCCCTACCTAACAAATAAAAATGAAAGTTAAAAAAAAAAATCTGTTGGATTTGCCACCAGTGCCAATCTCATTGGTGGCCTGGGACTAGGAGCAGTGGGGCTAGAACTGGCACAATTCTTATAGTCAGAGAGTGGCTTTAAGCTCACCATCAGTCAGTTATTCTTCTCTCCCCCTTCCCCGGCTATTCCTTGTGATGGCTGAATTACTTCACCTGCTGGCAGCCAGCCCCACACTTGAAACCTGGAATCTCCTTAGCATTGTAGCAGCAAAGACCAAGTACCTTTTAACTCTTTACCATTCAGCCAAAGACATGAGGTTCAGAATAAGGAACTTGCACAGGGTCACACAGAGCTATAGGACCTGGGGCTCCTTCCCAGGGCTGGGCAGTTGGCTTTTCTGTACTGCCTCCTTTGCCACAGGCCCCGAGAACTCTCCCCACTCTGTGGGCCTTCTCCAAGGCCCAGGTGGTCATAACTTACCGTCTGACCCAGGATGGCGCGGTACTGCTCACACTCAGCCTGCAGTGTACTCTGCGTCTCCTCAGCCTCCCTCAGCTTGGAGGCAAGGTCCTGTGGGCAGAGGGCAGGGCAAGGTTAGCCATACACAAACATTCTTCTGCCAGCTGCTGAGGAAATGGCTCTAGGCCCCCTCCCCTACAAGGTGGGGTGCAGGCAAGAGTGACAGCATCAGCCTCAGCAGAGACTCACGCTGCCACCACACTTACTGAGGAATCTGTGCTAGCTGGTGGTTGTGGCAATAGCTTGGAGCCTTTCTCTTTGAGTTCCTGTAGCCAGTTGGCATAATTCTACAACAAAATGTACAAGGGTAAGGACTCAAAATAGTCCCTGTGAACATGGGGTCCCATGTGACTGCCCTTCCTTCCTACCTGGTGTGCTAAGGTGGAAAGTGCCGGGAACAGAGCAAGCAAGACCTCCTTGGTCTGTGACTCCGTGTGGTGGAACTGCTTTTCTGATTCCTCCTGTAGAGAGAAGGAGAAAATTCAGTCCTAGAAGTTTAACACAGTCCTGAAGAAGTATCCTGAAAAAGTATCCAGCAATGAGCTTGGGCCTTCAACCCAGGAAGAGAGGAGTCGGACAGGGAATGAAGATATTTCATGGTGGTGATGGTGGGTATTTAGCCTCAGTGCTGAGCATGTCTTGCTCCCCTTGTCTGTGGCAGTTCAGTTTCAAAGACTAAGCTCAGAGCTGGGTGGTAGCACAGCAGGTTAAGCGCACATGGCGCAAAGCTCAAGGACCGGTGTTAAGGATCTTGGTTTGAGCCCTCAGCTCTCCAACTGCAGTGGGGTCGCTTTGCAAGCAGTGAAGCAGGTCTGCAGGTGTCCTTCTCTCCTCCTCTCTGCCTTCCCCTCCTCTCTCCATTTCTCTCTGTCCTATCCAGTAACAGCTATGACAACAATAACAACTACACAAGGGCAACAACAAGGGCAACAAAATGAGAAAAATAGCCTCCAGGAGCAATGGATTCATAGTGCAGGCATCGAGCCCTAGCAATAACCCTGGAGAAAACAAAACAAACAAACAAACTCAGCTCTAAGGTAGGGGGACAGGGCTGGCCCACAAGTCAGTAGCTATATCCTCCAGCACTTCCCAATAGGCATGTGGGCTCAAGTGATTCTTCACTTCCAAGTGCACTGCATGTGTGTGTGCACGTGTGCAAACAGTCATGTGCTGGGGAGCCAGGAGAAGATGATAAAATGTCTTTCTCAGCAACCACCTGAGCCAGGCATGGTTGCCAGTGATCCTGGAGGTGTAGGCAGGTCAGTACTCCCATTTTGCGAGGCACAGGGGCTTGGCTGTAGTTAAGAGCGCCGTCTGTCCTTTGGAGGCTCTGGCTCAAAACATGGAGAAAAGAGTATAATAAAAATAAATAAATAAATAAAAATAAAAGACTTTCATGCCCAAGGCTCCAAGGTCACAGGTTCAATACCCAGCACCACCATAAGCCACAGGTGAGCCGAGAAGTTCTCGTTCTGGGGCTGGGACTGGGGGAGTGAGAGTGGGGAGGAAATGACCAGCTGCTTTCAAGTGCAGCTGAAGCAGAGTGACACAAGGCCAGACCACCTCCCACCTCCCACCTCCTCTCAGGGTCCTCTTCTCACCCTTCGGCCTCCTGCCACTCATGAATGTCATTTGTAAGTTCAAGCCAGCAGGACATTCATTCCGCATAAGCAAGGCTGAGAGGGGAGGTCTGGCTGCCTCAGGCCTTTCATCAGGGCCAAGGGCAGCAACTGAACCCCTCCTTGAGGCTGCTGCTATAAGCCTTTTTTTCTCCTAGCCACAGTCTGAGCTGCTTCTGGAAAGAGCTCTGGAGACACCTACACTTCCTCCATCCCCTGTCTTGATACAGTACAGGGATTCCTAACAGCTAAAGATACCTACCCTCTTTCTCAAAGGGGGCACAGCCAGATGGGCTCGAGGCCTCATGGCTCCCCTGTCACCAACAAAATGTTAAATGGTCCAGCTAAGGAAAAGTGATCAAGGGACATTGCAGGGAAGAGAAGTAGATGCTGAGGCACAGGGTATTTTGTGTGCCAGCCCCTCAGTCCCTGCTGTGGCATTCTGAGCAGCTCAGGGTCAAGACTGTTGTGCATGTAGTTTGTGTTGCCCAATGCCAGCTGAGGACAGGATGGGTACCAACCTTGGCTTGGGTCAGGGAGCGAAGCTTCTCCTCACAGGCTCTCTCTGCTGAGGCCAGAGCCTCCATTGCCTTCCAATTCTTCTCTCGGAGGTCCTGGAAGGGGACATGTGGATAAAGTCAGCAGGAAGTCAAGCCAGCCACTGACACATTCCTCCATAAACTGCCTCAGCCAGACAAATCTGCATCGAGGCACATCAGCGAGGCAAAGCTGCAGAACCCTCGTAACATTACTCAATTACCCCACAGCGGCCTGCACAGGGACAGAATGCCCTTTCGCTTGGTCTGTGTCCACACAACCTCTCTTGGGCCGCACTACCACAAGGCCAAAGTACTGTGGTCAAATACGGGTGGAGGGTGGCACATGGAGGGAAAGGACAGAGGGTTAGCTCCTGAGAGAGAGCACACAGCAAGCACCGACTCCTTGGCTGGCTCTGACCATGCCAGGCACAGAGAGGTCCAGGGCAGTCAGTAAGCCTGGGCTGAGTAGTGGTGGTCATGAAGGCTGGTGAGGAGCATGCGTTACTCTGGGGAGGGGATTCTAGTCCCCTCTTGACCCAGCTTCCTGGCTCCAGAATGACCATGTGACTCAGGCCCGGCCAATCATCAATGTTTTCATCATGGGGACATGTGTGGGCATGTGATCCAGTGGGTGCCTGCCCTGGGACTTCTGATGAACTGAGGGGAAGAGCAGGGGAGGACCCCCCATCTCCAGGGGAAGGCAGGAGTTTGGTCATAGTACTACGATGGGATGGCAAGAGGAGAGCTGACCCCTTTGCTGAACAGCCCAGGGCAGATTTCACATGGCAAGCCTGTTCTCCCAACCCCAGCTCATAACCCAACACTCACATTGTTCTTCGCTTTCTGCTGTTCCACTGCTTCCTTGAGCTCAGTGGCCTCTTTCTCCATACACCTCACTTGGGACTCCAGCTCCTTGACACTGAAGGGAGATGGTGTGATCACTGACAGGCTTAGAGAGTGTGGCCTTCACAGGTCCTGTCTCTGGAGGGCCCCATTCTCTTCTGGGACACCCACCCCAGCCTAAGTACCTCTTAGGTGGAGCCACTCAGGGCAGAAGGGGAGGTATGAGTCTCCCTCATGGCCCCAACCACCTGCCAAGGCACAAAATTTCAAGGGTGCTGAGCTCTTGCCTCTCCTCTCATCCTGAATGTCCAGGATGCAGATACCAGAAGCTACCAGAGTCTCAGTGGTCATTGCAGATAAGCTCCCAGACAGTGGGGTTTTCAGGATGTTCTGTCCCCAGCGAACACATTAGGCTGCTTTCTCTATTGGCTACACCTGGCCTTCAAAAGAGCAGCTGGACCTTCTCAGAGGACATCTGAGCTAGAAATTCAATTGGCCTTGTTACCTCCTGCAAATCCCTCAGGAGTTCGCCACAGGTTACACATATGGCAATCATTAGTCCAAAGCCTGGCTCTGCTGAGACCTAAAGGCCCCTCCCCAGTCCTGTGTCCTGGCTCTAAGCATAGCCCCACGGTGAGCCTAGAGGCTGTAGGGTTGGTGAGGTGTCAGGCCCAAGAATTCCATATTCAGGGGTTCAGTGGGCTTCTTGAACCTCAACATCTAGAGAGTGAGATGCTACAGCTACTAGAACCCTGACAGCTTCTAAGAACACTGTCACATGGCTTCTTCCTCATGAGATTCAGGCAAAGGGACATGTGAAGTCTAAAGCCCAGGGCAATCCATGTAGACTTGTATTGGCACAACTGGATGTGTCAGCGGGGGCTCTCATCAGCAGTGGGGAGGAAGGGTCTGGCTACTGGTGGCCAGATGGGCATATCTTTATCTTTTTCTGAAGATCACCACATACTAAATGCATGTTAGGACTGAGGACAGTTTCAGCGTGGGCCCAGCATATCAATTACCCTGAGTCCTGGATGTTTCACCCCATCACACTTTGATCCTAGCTACGGCTTATAATGGGCCTGAAGACTACTGCTGATTTCTGGGTGTTGGAAATCCTAGAACCTTGATCCTAACTCCAGGAAGCTCTGCTGGAATCCTTCACAGCTTTTCTCTCAAGCTCCCCTGCATTAGACAACCGTAGTCATCATCTACTTCCTGAGCTCTACATCAGATCAGGATGGTGTGGCCTAGATGTGACATTCAGATAAACTGGCTAAAAAGGAAGTTTTAAAAAAGCAATGTCAACTAAGCACATCTATATTATATAAAATTAAAGCTGACCCTATTTGCAATATAATACAAATACCCCAGTAGTTCCTTATGTGGCCTGAGTTTGATCTTAAGACACAAGAACAAACACCTCAAATACAACTTCTCTGCACTAACAAATACTACCATGTTAAGTCATGTGAGCAAAGGTCTCCAAGCTTTCTGGAAAAAAGCACACAGTAACAGAAAGACAGAACAGATTTGGTTCTGGGTCTTCCACAATGGGTTCTGGGTCCTCTGGATTTTCTTCTCAGCTCCTAAACCTGACACTGGGGAACATGTCTGAGGACTGCCTTGGCTAGTGCCCCACCCCCACCCCCCGCTACATACATACACACACTGCCAGACAGTAGAGAATGACACCTCCATGCCTCTTCTGTCGTCTACTATGGCCTTTGGCCATGGCAGTCAGAACCCAACTCCTGAGGCTATGGGCATCTGCTCAAGAATGCAGAGGTGCCAGTACAAAGGACTCTAGGTTCCCCCACCCATAGTCACTCCACCCAAGTGTTAGCTCCATCCTTAGCGATAGAAAATAAACAGCTGCAGAACCCTGCATGGTGCTGGGCTGCCAGCAATGACGTGATCTCGTAGACAAAGGAAAACCATTTGCCCTGTGGAGCCTGGACAAGCTCTAGGATCTTTACTCTGGGTGTGTAACCATTCTCCCCCTTGACTTATGACCTCAGTTCCTTCACATGTAGACATGAGATTCCAGCTAGTCCTCCCCATTAGGAGTGAGGTGGATGGGAGATAGCTAGGGCTTCACACCACACCAGCTGAGAAACCTGCCTCTCTGCACACAGACGCTTCTCAGGAGGAGTCCCAGAGCTATTTGCAAAGCTGTCTTCTCTCCTATCCAGGCCTATCCTTATCCCCTGTCCCCTGAAAGGGGTTCTCCTTGAGGAAGGTTCAGCACTCTATCTCCACTTACCGGTCCTGCTGCTGGTCAGTTTCTGCTTGTCTGGCCTGGAATGAGACAGAAAACTTTGTCACCAGAAGCCTCACCTCCAGTGGGAGCTTGTAAAGGGCCCACTTATTGAATGATAATCTCACTCCCATCTGTTGGCCCCACAGACCTGGGCATCCTGGGACTGGCCCGCCTCCAGCAGGGCCTCAATGGACTGGATTCTCTCTGTGAGCTGTGAATTCTCTGCCCTGGCCTCCTTGAGCTGTCCATGGAGCCCACTTAGCTCCTCACACTTGCTCTTCACCTCAGCTTCGGAGGACTGCAGCTTGCTATGCAGCTCTGTGGCAGGAACAGGGGAGCAAGAGCAGGTCAGGTACAGGAAAGGCTGGGATAACCACCCTCACCATGATCTCCATAGCATGTGGGGCTTGCTTCCTTGTCTCCTTTGTGTATCTAGGGGGTTTAAAGTCATACTTCTGCCATGACTCATGAGTGGGGAGTGATCACATCAGGAAAAATTATGGAAATCCACAAGAGATTGTAGCAGCAGTTTCAATATACAATTATCCTCTAGACTAGCTCATATTAGCTGAGACAAGGGCACAAATAATGAAACAAGAGTCTTTAGACTAAAGTAAACCCTACTAGCCATATCTCCCCCATTTCTCAGTGCAGGCAGAGCCCACCCTGTACCCCCTTCTCCTGTGAATTCTCCCCCTAAACGACACTGGATAAGTTCTATGGCTCTAAAAATCACCTTTGGGTTTATAACTAGGAGAACCCCTCAGACCTGACATTCCCAAAGCCAGGCCCAGCCTGTCATTTCCAGATGAAGTTCTGCCTAGGCCCTGGTACCCACCACTCAAGAGCCCTGTGTTGGCACTTTATGTCCCTTTCTCTTCTTTGTGGGGTTTCCCCCTCCTGTCATCCATATCTTGGCTTAAAGATCCCCTCCACCTCAGAGAGGTCTGCTCTGGACACTTAGTCTAAAGCCACATGTGGTCCATCAGAACAAGTCAGCAGACCAGGTGCCCAGGTCACTCTCAGCTGACTGCCTGTAAGTAAAGCTTTATTGGGACATAGGCCTGTCTGCTTCTATACTGTCTGGGGCTGCTTTTGTGCCAGGGCAGTTGAACTGAGCAGCTGTGACAGACACTGCATAGCCCACAAAGTGCAAAATACTGACTATGTGGCCCGTCATAGAAACAGCTTCCCACCCAGCTCTGGGTCACGTTAACTCTCTGAGGCCTGCAGAGCACATGGCTGTGTGAGCCTGCTGCTGGGCCATTTGTCTACCTGACTGCCTGGTTCTCTCGCTAGAATACAACCCTGCTGTCTCTGCTTTATTTCTGGACTGGCCACTGGTGCCCAATCAGTGCTCAGTCTTCAACAGTCCCTTGGGATACACTGGTGAGCAAATGACCACTAAGCTGTCTGTCTTTCTTCTCCTGGGGTTCCCAGCACTCCCAACTTTTTCACTTGATCATGAAGATAACCTGCAAGCACAGGGGGTCAACATACCCATCTTTCACATGTGGCTTCTTAAGCTAACTAATCCAAGAGAACCAGCAAGTTCAACTGTAGTCAGCTGTGAAGGCCAGCAGTGGCCTAGGAGCACCTTGGCTCAGCCACAGTTCAATGCTAGGACCTTCTAAGCCCCCTGGTGGCACCCCAGCCCAGTCCCTGCAGGATCACCCTTATGCCTAGTCCCCTCCACAAGCCAGGGCCTGACCTCTGCATACCTCCAGCATTCCCTTGAGGAGACTGCAATCCTTGCCTCAGACTTTTTGAGGGGCAAGCATAGGGATTCTGCTGTCACTCACCATCTGGACTGGCCCATCACACGTTCTGGCTCAACAAGGCCAGTCAGTGTGTGGACCAGAAGCCTGCATGGAACCCATCAGCCACCCAGCACTAGTAGCCTCTAGGATGGGACTCAGCGCTCACCAGCCATCTTCTGCTGCTGCTCCAGGGCCTTCTCAGCATCCGCTCGGAGACTGGCGTGGCTTGACTGTGAGCGGGAGAGCTCCTCGGTGACCTCGGTCAGGCGCTTCTGCAGGGCCTCCTCATTCTCTTTGTGAGATGTCTACAAATAGAACAGAGGGCAAAGGGCCGTGAGGGGGCCCAAGTGCTGAGGTCCAGGAAGACAGGAAGCTCTTTATGCTCTTCTACTGTCTCTCTCTTTTTTACCTTCAACAGTCTCTACATGACTTCCTTCTTTCTTTTTAGAGATGCAGAGAGAGAAATTGAAACACAGCAACGATGCTCCCTTCAATGCTATGGGGGCTGGGTTCAAACCTGGGCCGTGCACATGGCGAAGCAGCACACTATCCAGGTGAGCTATTTTGTTGACCCTTTACATGACTTTTTATTTTATTACTTAATTTTTTTTTCTGGTTTTTTTTTTAATGTATTTAGGATAGAGACAGAGAAATTGAAAGGGAAGGGGAAACTGACAAGGAGAAAGCAAGTGAGAGACACCTACAATACTGCTTCAACACTTATGAAGCTTCCCCTGTGCAGGTGGGGACCAAGAGTTTGAACCTGGGTTCTTGTACATGGTGTGTTTTAGCAAGTATGCCACCACCTGGGTCCTTATATTACCTTTTTGTTTTTGAGTAGAGACAGAAATCAGGAAGGAAAGGAGAAATAGATAGAAAAGAGAGACACTTGCTGCACTGTCAAGTGTCCCCCTGTAGGTGGAGACTAAGGGCTTGAACGCAGATCCCTGCATATAGTAACATGTGCTCTCAGGCGGGTATGCCACCACCCAGCCCCTCCTTACATGACTTTTTAAAAGTCTCCTAGACTGCTAAAGTAAGAGCAAAGCTTGGAGACCACAACCACCCTGACCTCCAAAAAGCGGGCTGAGCATGCAGACATTTCAGATGAAGGAAGATGAATTACAAAGAAGACAGCACCCCGTTTTTACTCAGCATGAACAGAGATACTTCCTACAACCTCAACCTCTAATTGGGAAGTCTCCCTGAGTGGGCCCTTGAGTTCACTTATTAAGCTGCATTTCTGTGTAAGCCAAGGTTCCAGGCATAACGTGGTTAACCTCAACCACCCCACTAGACAGGCAGTACTGTCATGCTCAAGACTGAGCCCTGCGGCATACAGCAAGGGCCTCACTGTCAGCACCAGGAAGTATGATGAGGAAGACACACCTGATCGCCCTCACCACCAGTGGTCCTCACCTCCCTCTGAGTCTTTGGTGTCAGATAGGAAAGTATGAACACTCTGTGGCCACAGGCTGAGGATGAGGAGCCTAAGGCCTGGGAGGGCAGTGGGTGCTTGGTGTCCGGGACTTACTGGTAAGAGCCAGCCCCAGAAAGTGCTATAGAAATGTCACATGTGGGGGCTGGCTGGTAGCACACCTTGTTGAGTGCACATGTTGCAAAGCACAAGGACCTGGGTTCAAGCTCTCAGTCCCCACCTACAGGGGGAATGCTTCATGAGGGAGGTAAAGGAGGGCTGTAGATCTCTCTCTCTCTCCCACTTCACACCGGAACTAAATGGGAACCTTTAAAACACAACCACTGCCAGGTCTACTCCAGTGGTGCGAATCTCACTAGGCTGGGTGTGACCATGTAATATGAAAAACAAACAAAAAAAAAATCAGTGAACACCAACTTATCCATTACAATTCTACCCAAACCATCCATTACAATTCTACCCAAACCATCCAAATCCTGCTTATTCGGCTCTGATCCCTTTTAGCCTCTTTATCCTCAAACACTCAGACCATTTTGTACTTGCTGTCCTCCCTTCCTCCCTTCAGTGACTACACAACAAATCCAACACTTCCAGTAGCCAGTTTTTTCCTTTTTAAATTTTATAGTGACATAAACAGAGAAGGAGAATGAGGGAGAAAGAAAGACACTTGTGGCACTGATTCACCATGTGTGAAGCTTCCCCCACTGCAGGTGGGGATTGGGAGCTTTGCTTGAACCAGGGTCCATAGTAATATGTTCACTCTACTGGGTGCACAACCACCTGGCTCTTCTCGTTCCTTTGATAAGACAGTCCCACTGTTCCATATGCTACAACCTGGCTTTAATAATTATGCTGAAGAGGGGCCTAGTGGTGGCACACCTGGTTAAGCACACATATTAACTACAGTGCTCAAGAACCAGGGTTGAATTCCCTGGTCCTCACCTGCAGGGAAAAAGCTTTACAAGTGGTGAAGCGGGGCTGCAGGTATCTGTCTCTCTCTCTATTTCACCCTCTCTCAATTTTTCTGTCTCTATCCAATAATAAATACATAAAATATTAAATAAATAATTATGCTGAAGAAATGTCTAAAGCCCTTCTCATCGTGGAGGAAAGTCAGCATTTTCTTATTATCTACAAAAATCAGGTGTGATATCAAGGCACACTCATGATTACTGCCCACATCTGGTCGTCTTGCTCCAAAACAGGTTGGCTATGGGATCCAGAAGTTGACAGACTAGTGGGCATCAGGCCGCTAGGTAGAGTGAGAGTTGCCCAGTGCACTTTGGGTAAATGGGCAATCTTTCCTCTGAAGGAGAACAGCCATCCGCTTAGGAAAATCGAAGTTTTTAAGCCATACCTAGAGAAAGGAAAGACAGCTGCCCACCTCTTGGGCAGGCTCTAGTGTAGCTGTACTATGGCTGTGTGTTGTGGAGGGAAAAGTGCAGCTCTGGAGCTGATAGGGAAGAGGGGTCTGGTCTTTGTCTGTGTGAATTCTGGGTACTTACTCAGCTTCTCTGCACTACAAACTTTTTGAAGAGTAAACTACAGATAGTAATAGTGATTTGCTTCATAAAGTTACAATGAGAATTAGCTGCACTAATTAATGCTTGTGAACTAGTTAGAATAATGTGTCACATTCAGAAGTGCCCTTCAATGCTAACTAGCTATCATTACTTCTAAGAAGGCCGGCTGAGGGTTCCAGTCCCAGGCCTTTGCTGGCTGCATAGTCATACTTGGGAAAAGATGACTCAGTGTGGTCTAGCAAAACCTGGTCCACACCTGTATGAAGATAGGCTTAGTGGGCAGTGGTAAATGGACGCAACTTACCTGCAACTGCAGGATCTGCTTCTCAAAGGAGGATGCCTTGGCTTCCAGAGCCTTCCGCTGTTGCTCCTCCTGCCGTGAGGCGTCCGTCTTCTCCACCAGCTCCTTGCTGACTTTGCTGAGCTCCTGTCGGAGCTTTGCCAGCTCTGCGTTCTGCCTATAAGATAGTCACCAGCCCCACTGACAGACAGAAGAGGGCACTCATCAGCTCTCTTCAGGCTGAGAGCTGCCTGCAATGACTGAGACAGCAGTCCGAGCCATCTTTTACAACTACTGTTAATCAAGCCTTGGAGCTATCACCAAAGCACCTTCTGCGTGGCAGCCAGGTGAGGGGTCTGAGGTATTTTGACCAAAGATGCTTCTTTATCAGCAAAAAAGTGCACTAAAGCACCCAGTGTCCCATCAAACTAAGAGGCCACCTTAAGGATAAGGCAAAAAAAAAAAAAAAAAAAAATCCCTCTTCAAGGTAGGACCTTCTGTCCACAATTCTGGGAAGGAACGTCAGGCCAAGTGGAGGCAGCAAGAAATCTGGCCAAGAGCTTTGCGCTTCTATAGCTTGGGTTGGGTGAGTTTCTGGACACAGAGGCCATCTTCCCAGGCCATCAGCTCACACACATTATAAGAATAAGACTGAAGACAAGAGCCTACTCAAGAGACTAGGTGAAGCATCTAGGACAGCAGCTGGAGGTCGGGAGATAGCCTACTGGGACTGATTTGAACCTTAGGGAGAGGCTGTCCCATACAAGGCAAAGCATCCATAGTCTGACTGAGACAGTAGCACTACCGCAGGGGGGTTGGAGTCCAGCTTTTATAACCCCCTAAGAAGGAGATCTCAGTGGATTCTATGTGAGGGGGCCCAGAGAGAGCTCCATGCCAGTGTTCACCTTCTGCTTGTGGCTGCTGAGGAAATGCAGGCCACAAACTTCCAATCTGCCAATAGGAAGGATGGGGATAGAGATGTGTACATACACCCAGGGGAACCTCCAGACAGAAGAGAGTAATCTAGGCAATAAGGCCTAATAATTTCACTCTGTACAAAAACTGACATGTGAACATAGACTTTCCTTCATGGCACAAGAACTAGGGGTGCTGGTACTCTCTGGGGATAATACAGACTTCCTCAGAAAGTCCCTTGAGGAGGCTTCAGGCCAAGAGAAGGCAAAGGAGCATGAAAAAAAAAAAAAAAATGCAGCAGGGCTTCCTATGAACCAGCTTGTTAAGACTATGATACCAAAACCAGGGAGTTGGGAGACCACACAGTTCAGCCACACAGGGTGGACTTTCTAACACTCAAGCTCCTGAGAGGCTATACTGAGACCCAGAACCTTACTAAGCAGGCCGGGCCTATGCTATGAAACAATGGTATCGTGGGAGTAGATACCTCCCCGCCCCCCAACACAGGAGAGCCATCTCCAGTAAACAGAGGAACCCAGGGCCCATGTCAGGTTCCTATGCCACAATAGACTGAAACGAGACAGCCCACTTGGGTGTGAAACTTTGGCCACAATAAGGACTATAGAAAAGACTCATAACAGGATACTGTAAAGAGAGGCATAAAAAGAGGGTCTGCTCTTCCAGGAAAGTAAGTGGCTGGCACCATCTCATCAGCCACAAGCAGGCTGGAGCTCACCTGCTCTCCCTGACCATGAGAGGTCCAGGCACATATAGGAAGGATCAGCTACTCAGAACTAGACAGAAGATGGTGGGGAGAAAAACCCCTCTGAGGAGTGAGCAGAAACAGAGTCACCCCATGCACACAGGTGTGGGGACTGAGCAAGGCTGCCACACCAGGCCCAGCCCCTGCAAGGATTTAAAGCAACCCCCCCACCCCTCACACATACACACATACACAGATTCAGAAGCCCAAGGACCTTGTCTGCAAAACCCCAAAGAAGCAGATGCTGAGACCAGCTAGAGTATGGAACTTACTTGCTCTCCACCTGGCTTGTGGCCTGGTTCAAGGCATCCCTCAGGATGGAGTTCTCCTGCTGTAGACGGGCCACCTGCGTGTTGGGGCCATTCTCCAGCTGCTCCTGAAGAGTCCGAATCTGAAAAGTCATCAGTGGAGAATCAGAGTTGACTGGCTTTACAAAGAGTAAACTTAAACAAGTAAGGAAGGGAGAGGCAACTACAAGACTGTCTTGCTCATATGCAGAATATAGGGAATTGAAACACATAAACTTGTAAATAAATAAGTAAAGCCAAACTGTCTCTAAGACTCTGAGAGAACTATGATGATTATCATGGGGAGAGCAAGAGGAGAGCACAGAACTTTGGTGGTGGGTGTGGTATGGAAGTAAACCCCTGGAATCTTAAAAAATCTTGTAAACCATTATTAAATCACTAATAAAAATAGGAAAAGAAAGAAAGACAAAGCAGAGACCAGATTTTAACAGCAAAGTTAGCAATGGAATGTTCTGCAGAAAACCACCCTTAAGAGCTTGACTATCCCTACCCCAAGCAGGGAGGACCACTAAAACAAGGGCCCACTAACTTATAGCTTTTACTCTATTTTTTTCCCATTACTTATTTAGAGGATAGAAAGAAATCAAGGGGGAAAGAAGAGGGAGAGAGAGAAAGAAAGATACCTGCAGCACAGCTTCTGCTTCACCGCTCGTGAAGTTTCCTTCATGCAGATGGGGACCAGGGGCTTGAACCTGGCCCTGCACATTATAATGTATACACTCAACAGGTATGCCACCACCAGGCCCCATGGTTCATACTCTTTGGAAGACTGAGTAGAAGCACATGATCACAATTCACAGCCTCCATTTACCCTAGGAAGCCTCCTTCCCTGCCCTCTGAACTCCCATGGCCATTCCACCGTGAGCAGAGGGCAGGTACACAGACCAAGCTGGAGGCTGAAAACCTGGCACCAAGGAGACGAGATACAGGGCTGGCTACCTGGGACCAGGCTGTCTTTATAAAGTGCCTTTTAAAGCATATTTCACACCTTACCTATTAACATTAAACACATAAAACTGGCTGACAAGTGCAGCAGTAGCCTCTCCCTCAAAAACTGAAACAGGTCCTATAGTGTCCCCACCCCCATCTACAGGCATCCTCAACCCTGTCGACCACGTACCCCCATCATTGCTTACCTTGCCCTGCAGCTGCTGCACCTCCTTCACATGCTCCTGGTAGCTGGCCTGCATGCGTGCCTGCACAGCTGTGATCTCCTGTTCTCGGGCTACCAGCTGCTTTTTCACCTTGGCTTCCCCAGCTGCTGCCTTGGCCTTTTCTGCTGCCAACTCCTGGTGGAAATGCAGAGGGCCCAGGGACAGGTTAGGCAAATGAGGGACAGAAGCTTATCATATAGGACTAAGGTCATCACAGCCCAATGCATCCCTGGGGGCTGGGAGTAGCTAAGAATAGAGCCAGTGACGCCTCCTGCTGACTGAGTTCTCAGATCTATGACAGCAATATCAGGTAACAAGCAAGAGACAGGAGACACCCTGGAAAACCCTGCAGACCTGGCCCACAGAAGGGCCTGGCCACAATGAAGATGGAGGATACGAGCAGGAGGGTGTAAAAATGGCCTGCTATCCATAGGCTTAAATAAACAGACACACTGGCTCAGTTCAGTCCTGATGGGATTACAATACTCCTGCCTGTCTCAACTATTTTCAAGGCTCTGGAATGTGTTCTTGAGTCTTTGTCAGGTCTGACAAGCTAGTGAACCTCGACGGCTGAGCTGGGGGTACAGATAGCTGGCTACTCCATTACTGGGAGTGACACTGTTGTCTAATCTGGTTAGAACAGAAAATGTCTGTTCTAGTCGGTACTGGGTATCCATAATAAACATGGCATGCAGGATGGAGACCCAGGGCCTCACGCAGAGACAGAGCATAGTGTGGGCAGGAATGAAAGAGAGGGGGGTGTGGGGGTCAGCTGGGGGCTGTCATCACAGAGGAATGACAATAAATGGAAATCACAGAAATGTGGGGTGACACTATGAGGAAGAATAGGTCAATGTCTACCGCTAGTCTAGGGGTATCCAGTGGGCCTCCAGCCAGAGTGGCAGCTACTTGGTATGAGCCCAGCTGGCCTGGACAACTAACAGCCAGTGTCTCATGAGATCCAAGGCCCTGTCCCTTCCTGTCCTGGGCACTGGACCAGAGAAAAGGAAATTCCTCTTCCTCTCCAGGCCAGGGCTGTCAGGAAGGCCCATCACAAAGGACCAGAGTGTCCCTTCTTGCCTGAGAAGCAAGTCAGAGGCCAGTGAGGGGCTCAGAAATGGGGCCACTATGTGCCTGGTGCTCTCTGGCATCACCTGGGATGATCCTACTTCCAAAGGCTGTCTTCTTGGCTTGGTCCATTATGAGAGCCAATAGGAGCACAAGGGCTACATTATGGAAGGCTGCTCTGAGTATCTACAGAAAGGGGTGGGGGCTGTGGCTAGCATGGGAGTTCAGATTGAGACAAGGTGTCTCATTCAATTCTCTCAATTAGATGAAGAACAGGATCCTTGGGTTCTTTCATCTTTTTTTCTTTTTTAAAATTTTTTATTATCTTTATTTATTGGATAAAGACAGCCAGAAACCGAGAGGGAAGGGGGAGACAGAGAGGGAGTGAGACAGAGAGGGAGTGAGACAGAGAGACACCTGCAACCCTGCTTCACTTGCGAAGCTTTCCCCCTGCAGGTGGGGACCGGGGGCTCGAACCCAGGTCCTTGTGCACTGTAACCAGTGCACTCAACCAGGTGCGCCATCACCCAGCCCCCTAGGTTCTTTCGTCTTTTAAAAATATTTTTTTCTTTTCTAAATATTAAAATTTTTTTTCTTATTATTGGAAAGAGACAGAGAGAAACTGATAGGGGAGGGAGATGGGGAAGGAAAGAGACAGAGAGACACCTGCAGCCCTGCTTGTGAAGTGTCCCCCTACTGACAGGGAGCAGGGGCCGATATGCCATCATCAGTCTCACAGACAACAGTGTCTTAAATCACCCAGTCCCAATGCCCAAAGATGTCCTGTGGTCCTCAAGGTCATACCACTTAGTGGTGCAACTCGAGGCTGGCGCTAAGAACCTGTCTAGGACAAACCTTCCCATCCTGAAAGTCTCATGTAATTCTGGACATCCACTTGGACTTGGGTGAGTGGGGGTAGGGGAGGGAGCCAAAGATCCCAATCTTCTGGGGCTATAGTCCTAAGGTCACCAGAATTAAATGACATTACCTCTCCCTTTTTGTCTGGGGACTTTTTGAAAGGACAGAGAGGGAGCTGGGTGGTGGCACACACATCACCAAGTGCAAGAACCCAGGTTAGAACCCCCACTCCCCACCTGCATGGGGGATGCTTCAGGGGTGGTGAGGTAGGTGTGCAACTGTCTAGCTTTCTCTCTTCCTCTCTCTCTCCTCCTCTCTCAATTTATCTCTGCTCTATAGAAAACAAAATAGAAAGAAAAAAGAAAAAAGGGCAGAGAAAGGCCAACTTTTCTTTGGTGCATTTGTTTAGTCCTTCATGGCTTCTTTACTTCTAAGGGCTGCAAATCCCAAGGTTTCTCCTGCCTACCAAATTTTCCACTCACTATCAAGGGTCAGATTATTTTCTTGAAAATCATTCGGTGGTAATGGAACCAAGTTTTATTTTGGGCTGGGAGAGGAGGCTCTCTGCCAGCTCAGAAAACAATGCTCTGTTCTTAGACTGAGAGTGGGCCCCTACACAATGGAAGCTTCCATAGTCCCTGCACTCCCTCTCCCAGTTCCAGGAGAGGACATGGACAAGAGGTAACTTCTACCAAAAGCATCTTGGATCAGAATCCCCTCCTATAACATCCTGGAGGACACAACCTCTGTGAAACTCCTTGGTGCAGAGTGAGCACCAAATCTCCTAGGTCAGACTGAGCACAGGATAAGGTCCAGTCCACAGTGTCAGAAACAGAGATGCCAAAGACAGGCCCCTGGGAAGATGACAGCAGGAAAGGCTGGTTTCTGGAAGGGATGCACCTTTCTGACTGCCATCAGGTCCTGCCAGAGTTCCTCAAACCCACACACAAGGCCCCAAGGACCCCCAGGAGGCCAGATCAGAACTTTCAAAGTCTATTAACTGCTGCAGCTGATGCCTGGAATGGTCTCCGAACCCAACTCTGCAGGGACTTCACTCATTGTTGAGGCTCAGACCCAACAGATGATTCATGTTCCCTGTGTGTCTGATTTTGCCTGTTGCAAACCCCAAGAAAAGTATCCACTAAAACCCTCTTTTGCAACCCATCATGGCAAGAAACTGAACCCATGTGACAACAACTGTCCTGTAAATTCTTATTTCTCTGATACAATAATAAAAAACACAGAGGGAACTAGAACATGAAATGCAGATTCTATCAATTATGCCACCTCCTATGGTAATTAAGTTAGAGGAACTTCCACACTGTTAATAATTTAGTTTCTCACATAACCTCCCTCAAAACTGCTGAACTGAAAGACATGACACAAGAGCAAAGCCAACATGTCAACAGAGCTGCAGGGACCCAGTGTTCATGGAAAAATAGGGAGAGAAACAGGCTGAAGGCTTCCTTTTAGCTGGGAGTCAGACTTGGGTCTTCATAGTTATTTGTCACAGGCAGTTGGCTGGGCAGGGACTAGCAAGCAAAGTGGTTAGACAACGTTGCAGGCAGAATATAACTGCATTGATGGTGTCTGTGTTGGGAAGCAGATGGGGGTCCTAGAAAGCTTCTCAAGAGAGAAGATCAATTTTACCCATCACAAACAAAAGACGGAACCCCAGCCACACCTGCCTGTGGTTGTAGACATCCATCACATAGCCATGACTGAGGGAAAACAGTCAGTGCCTGTTGGGACTATGTGTAAGCTTGATAGAGCTTAGGGAGAACTCTGCCATCCTTGATGGAGGTCTGAGAAGATACCCTCTTGGTTAGTCTCTCTCAACTGAGGTGAGCAAAGGGGAGAAGCTCAGACTTAATTCTTTCCTTCTTGACTTTCAGGCCCACAGAAACCCCAATACTTCTCCCCATTAACTGCAGGCCACATGCCCGCCTACTTTAAGATTCACTTACTCAAAGTCACCTTACCTTCTGATCACAGAAGAACACACATTCCATCATACACCTCAGACCCCAGACAAGAGAAATTCCAAACTATATGGCCTTTTGATATCCATCTTCTCTCTGTCTCACCCTACTGGTTTAACCCCTATGCTTCTCTCAGATACCTTTGGATAATTAAGTTGCTGGCATCATGGAGAGTAACTGTCTTGTATCTCATCAATGCCTGTCATACCAGCCCCCTACCATAAGGGCAAGCTGATCTTTAAGAAACCTGTAATTTCTGACATATTTCAATAATTCCCTTTGTTTGGTTTTCTATTTAACTCATGTCCACCTGCTAATAAACGAGTTCTGAGCACGCTGCAGGTCTCCCCAGTGTCTTTACTCGAGAAAGAACCGGTCCGTTACCTTTCCCCTGGAGATCATCCCGCCAGAGACCCCGACAAGTGCCCAGAACCCAGGGGCAGAGTCCGAGGGCTCCCTCCTGCTGGCTATGCTCCCTCCCCTGCACATGCCTCCCTGTCCATGATGGTAGAAACAGGTAAGAGCCGAGTTCTGTGCCACTATCAGAGGTTGTAGCTACTCATCACACTAACCAGTCCACTCAACATTCAAGGGGGAAGTGATATAACCACCCTGCGGTGAACAGGCTCATCCTGTTTTCCTCTCAACTGGGCTGTATGTGGAGTTCACCAGGACTTCTCAATTTATTTAGGAAGAGGGGATGGAAGAATATCCCCCACTGCCCCCGTCCCTGCCCTCTGCCGCAAATGACAGGCTCCTGCCCACCAGTTTGCTGGTTAGTTGGCTCAGAAAGTGTAAGAGGACTGATCTGTGGGTGATGCTGGGCCATTTCACACCCTGTCACACTAACCACTGAAGCAGCACATCAGTGCTCAGAAGCAGAGTGAGTGGCTCCAGCCACCACCATATCTACCCCATAACCAGGTAAGTGCTCATGAAAGCCACATGTGAACCATCCTGTTCGATGAACAGAAGGTCATGAGAACCTGTGCTTTCCTTCTCCTGGACAGAGCATTATCCAATAATAACTCCTCTGATGCTCCCTATTCCCAAACAAACTCTCCAGTCTGGCTGGGATCTGACTTTCTCCAATTTAGACCAGAAATGCAGGCTACCTCATTTCTGATTCTTGACAAATGAGCAAGTGGAGGCACCCAGGGGAAGCACTACAGCCCAGATGATGCTGGACATTCCAAGGCCCAAGCTTCTCCCTGCACCCACTGCTCTGCCAGAGGAGCAGGCAAGCATGAAGAAAGTGAGCACACTTCACAGGACCAGTCTGTGGGGCTAGGGCACCAGAATTGACTCCTTGGAGGGAGCTGGGGGAGGCACGCCAGTGAATTCTGGTAGGAAGCACATAACATCCTGCAAAGATCACTCCAGCCTGTTCTGAGAGTGTTGTGCCAGTGTCAATATTTCTCCACAAATCATATGCTGATGCTAAGAAGTAAGGCACTTCTCTACAGGATGGAGGAGCACTGACACAGAGGAGAGAGAGAGATATGTGACACAGCTTATTCACTCACAACCTACCACAGGATTCACTCCAATTCTCAAGAAAGAACCCAAGTGATAACTGTACCTATTATCATTTTTTTACCCTAAAAAAGATGGCCCAATATCTTGGAACTGGCCAGTGAAGTTCCAGTCCATCCCCACTGTAAGTAGATGGTTCTTTTTATTATTATTTTTATTATCTTTATTTATTGGATAGAAATAGCCAGAAATTGAGAGGGGAGGGGAGATAAAGAGGGCAAGAGAAGAAAGACACCTGCAGTCTTACTTCACCACTTGGAAAGCTCCCCCCCATACCCCCGCAGGTGGGGACTTGGGACTCAAACCCAGGTCTTTGTGCACTGTAACATATGCATTCAACCAGGTGTGCAACTGCTCAGCCCCTGGCCCTAACTTTTTAATGCCCATGTAGTGTTACAGGCAAAAGATCCAACACCAGAAGGATATACAAAAGGGCTGTTAAAGGGAACTGCGGGCAGGCTGTTAAAGGGAACCGCTGTAGCAAAGACAACCCCAAGTCATGGGCAGCACTCGCCATGGCCACAGGGGGTGTTGGGACAGAACAAGCTGATGACCATACCTTATTGAGCTCCCTCAGCTTGCTCTTGGCAACCAATGCATCTTCCTGCTCTGTGGCCAGCAGCTTTTCCTTTTCTTCCAGCTGGCGTTTCAGAATCGCCACAGGGTCACCCTTCTGAGTGGCCTAGAAATGACAGACAGAGCTATATTAACAGAGGGGACAGACTTCAGTTTGTCTTCCCACCCAGAAACCAGGCCAAGAGAGACAGCAATGGCCTGAGTGCCTGGAGAGGTGAGAGCAGGGGCTTTGAGTGAAGCAAATTCCATTCTGACTCTAGACACTTCTGGGGACAAAGGCCCCACAAATCAGCCCTAGTCTGCTAAAGCTTCCAGTTTGGGCCAAAAGCTCTGGAACTCTGGGACAGTTTGTAGGAAGTGCTGTTTTGCTCTAAGTCTTATCACTTATAGCCAACACCTCTTCCTGTGCAGAATTCTGAGGGACAACAGGGTTATCCTTCAGGGTCATTCTTTCTGGCTTACATCCTCCCCTATGTGCTGCTTGTAGTTTGCAGGCTGCCAGCTGGATATGGAACCTAGTAGCAATGTGTTCTGGTGGCTGTGGCCTGAGTGGATATGGCCCTCATCTTCTCAAAAGACGATCCTGACTCCCTCCAGTCACAGATTCCCAAGAGATCCTTCAATGCTCTCTCAGTGTGGGGTTCCCCATGATGGCAAGTCACGTCTTCTTTTAGCATGAGGAAAAGAAGGGGAATAATCCCCAGAGTCCTAGGGCAAGGACTACAGGCCTAGCTCTCTGAATCTGTGGCAAAATGACCTAAAATTCCAACTCTAATTATGAAATGAGTATGTGGAGCTGGCGAAATAGGATAGCGGTTATGCAAAAACACCCAGGTTCAATCTCCAGCACCATCATAAACCAGTAGAACAGCGCTCTGGTAATAAATAAATAAATAAATAAATAAATATGTGAATGTAAGGTGTATACTTATTCACAGAAACATCAGAGGAAGCTGCTGAACTGGCTCCAGTAGTAGGAAGAAAAACCAGAGCACGGTACTCTATGCCATTCACAGGGCTTCTCACATTCGATATGCCTCTACTTCTTCCTACACCTTGAGGCATAGCTACAAACCAGCTCCTGTGCTTCATCAAGCCCCATCCCCACCCTTCAGGTGCCCTACAACTAGAGAGCCCTGATGTAGCCTTTGTGTTTCAGGGCCAGGCCTCCTTGGGGTGTAACAGAAGCATTGGCAGATGACTCAGCCAGAGCCTGGGAAGACGAGTGGAGAGAGGCAAGTCATGGATGCTGGCTCACAAACACGGCAGCTTAGCAGACCTGGAATGCCAAGCAGCTTCAGGGGAGGCCAGGGCACTGGGTGCAAGGATGACAGAAGCACCCTGGGAAGTTGCAGGCCACTGATTATGGCCAGGGAGGGGGTGGCCCACCTTGTGCCAGGTGTCCTGCATGACACCAGCCTTCTCAGACAGGATCTCGATGAGCAACTGGGCCTCCCCTTCACTGAACACCGTATTTCCCACTGTGGAGATCAGCGTCTTGTAGGGGAGGGACAGAGGGCTGTCAGAGTCCGACGATGCTATGCAACAAAGGAAAAGAACAGGGATGTCACTCAGCACTAACGATAAAGTCTGTCATACCCTGAAGCAGATGCGGTCAAAAGCTAAGGAGTCTGCCTCTCCACCCCACCCTGGGGTGCCCAAGCTGAGAAGTGAGCTGCTCTGAGCATTGTGAGGTCTTTCAGAATACTGAAGACAGGGTGAAACCATAGGTTCTTCTTTTTTTCTTTTTTTTTAAAAGATTGTATTTTATTTTTATTAATCATTCTGGTACATGTGCTGCCAGGGATTGAACTTGGAACCTTATGCTTGAGAGTCCAATGTTTTATCCACTACGCCATCTTCTGGACCACATGAAACAACAGGTTCTTACATGAGCTTCCTTACTGCCCGAGGACAGTACGGTAGGGGGTGGGGAGAGGAAAGACTTCATGGTAAAGAAAGGTTTCTTTTTCCAAGACTGGGGAAATGCCCTTCCCTTTACTAGTACAATAATCAATTAAAAAAAAGGGAACAGAGTTAATCAAGGTATACTTTTCTCAATTTTTTTTCCTCCTTTCTTTTTCCAGTAAGTTGCTTGGTCAAGTTCTTGCTCCACATAGTTCAGCATGGTCTTCCTGTGACCCGGTGACCAGTGGTTTTCTCCCCACCTCTCCCCCAACACCACCCTCTGCCAGACACACACAGATCTCAAAGCCACAATGCTCTGGTCATGAGGAAGGAAGGTAAGAAAACAGGCTTGTGGTCCAACGTGGGTCCTCTGTGGTCCCAGAACAGGGAGGTTGTGTCCCAAACAGTGAGGGTTAAACACCCTATTTCCTGCTCTCCCAGGATGAGGCCTACAACTGGTTTGGGGAGAGAAATGGTCAGGCTGGATTTCTCCAGAGCAGGCCTACCCATTCATCCGTCTACTAGTGATCTTCTGAACATTAGAGCCACTGGTCAGCCATTGTCACTTCTGAAAATCTTCTGACTCATCCCCCACCCACCCCTCAACTTTACTCTGTCTTGAAGGCAAAAAGAGTGAACTGACATGCCCTGTGTGGCAAGAGCCCTGATGCAAATGCCTGCGTGACTGCTTCTGCTGAGGCTATGTCTGCCCACAGCTGAATGGGAGGGTCCAATGGACTGACACAAAGCCATGGACCTGCCTGCCAGCAGCAGGACCTTCAGCTGAGCCCCCTCACAGAGAACAATGAATGGGAAAGGTTTCCATAGCAACTTTAAATTCCCTGGCTTGTCACAATATTTTCACTCACTAGTCACAATATTTTCATCACAAGTTGAAGTGTTTAGCATGATACCTTAATAAGGGGAGTATGGAACGTGGGCGAGTGGTTGCTATAAGTATCCACATTTTAGAACTACTTACCTTGGAAGAAGCAGATTAAAAATAATCACAGTGACAAGGGAACTGTAATATCTCAGGGGCATCACAAAAGTGGGTGCTAGGTGGAGGGAAGGGTGGGGAAGGGTATGCCCCTCTGACTCCTCCTTTAGTCTGCTTCCTTTCTCATTGAGGCTTGCGTACAATGCGAACTATTTTTATTTTTATTTTTTAAATTTATTTTTTAATATTTATTTCTTTCCCTTCTGTTGCCCTTGTTGTTTTATTGTTGTTACTGAAGTCGGCATTGTTGGATAGGACAGAGAGAAATGGAGAGAGGAGGGAAAGACAGAAAGGGTGAGAGAAAGAGAGACACTTGCAGACCTGCTTCACCACCTGGTGAAGCGACTCCCCTGGAGGTGGGGATCCTTACACTGGTCCTTGCACTTTGTACCACCTGTGTGTGCTTAATCCACTGCGCTACTGCCCGACTCCCATGAACTACTTTTAACGGTAAACTTAATTCTGAGTACTGAGAGATCAAAAAAGATAGAAACTACTTTTGGGAGAAAACCTCACACTTGGCACTTGGATTTAGGGCTTTCTGTTTCCTCCTTCAGCTTGAAAGCCGACATTACCTGGCGAACACTTTCCGAGCTACTCTTTTTAAAGGCATGGCTGATGTTGGTCTCAGTAGGACAGTGCCTCCAAATTGATTGCTGGCCAGAAATTTCCCTTTTCTGAGAAAGGGCCCCTCCTGTGCTATCCAGACAGCTGGCTGCCAGCCATGCCTGGCTCATGGGCACTTGAGACATAGCTGGTCCGAACTGAGGTGTGAACAAGTGGAAGTACACACCAGATACTGAACACTTGGTATTAAAAAATAATAATAATAAGAGAAAGGGAAAAAAAAGAATGTAAAATATCTGTACTATTTTTTTTTTCTGATTGCATGTTGAAATGGTGGTGAATCAGGTTAAATATAATACAGCATTAAAATCAATGCCATTTGTTTCTTGTTTGCCTTTTTAAACATTTTAGAAAAGTTTAAGTTGCAAGCATGATTTAACTTTGCATTTCTAGTGACTACGTCAGTCTACTCCTTTGCCTTCCTGGGGATCCCCAAAGTTAAAATCCTTACAGAAGCCTCAGAGTGAGTGGGGATTCAGATCTCTCTCAAAGACCATCTTCTGGGCCTGTGTGGTTCCAGGAGGGGAAATCTCTGGAAAATGCAGCTAGGATTCAAGATGAAAAGATTTCATCCCTGTTGGGTACACAATGCATCATCCTGACAAATGTGCGCCCTTCTTGAGAAGGCAGAGGAACAGGAACCCCAGTACACTATGTACATCAAATGACTCTGAGACTATTTCACAAATGTCTGTAATCAACCATTACTAATAACAGATTTTTTAATTTACTAAATTTCATTAACTATTTTAGTGTACAAAATTAAAAAAAAAGTGTAGAGTAGAACAATTCCCATGCTATAAAGCAAAACTTAACTCTCTGCCCATCCCCACCACCACGAACACTGTATTTCATAATTCTTTTTGAGAAACCCATAGCTTTAGTATTCCATTAAGTCTTCTGGGTAAGAAGTGTGCTATCTGTACTCTCTCCAAATCAAGGGAAGTAAAACTAAAAGGAAAAGCTAAGCACTTAGAAGAAGGAACTAGAATTTCTGGAGCTTTGTGTGAGGTGTATTCACTTCCAGGTTTCAAGATCCTCTCGCCAAGCCAACTCTCTTTAGCAAGTCATCAGGAGAAAGACACACCAAATCCATCAACAGATAATGCACTAATGGAAGCATGTGCAATTACTTGAAAATTAGAGATTATTTTTGGTATTGTGACATCTTATTTTTAATATGGCACCAAGGAGCTAACTTAAATCTTGCACAAATGCAATATATATTGCTCAGGGGGTCTCCCCAGTTCAATTTTCTTTTCAAAGAGAGAGAGAAAAAGAGAGCAAAGAAGAGACAAAGAAAGACACCACAGCACCACTCTACCATCTATGGAGATCCTGTGTGGTGCCAATTCTTGAACCCAGGACCCTACCCATTGCAGGGTATGCACTCTACTGGGTAAGCAATCTCCTGGCCCCTTTTCAGTAAGATCTTAAGGCATTAAAATAAATTTGTTAAAGACACAACATTAGTCTGTTGAAGCACAGATTCCATAAAAACCACAAGGCAGTGAATTCTGGTAAGATTGAGCCACTAAAGGTCCAATCCTGCAGCAATGCTTTGCCCACCTGAGAAATACAGGGAGACCTCGGGAAGCAGCGAGAGAGGAATAGGTCAAAAAAAATTCACTGCTATGAAATATTCCAGACCCTTGTCTGACAAGAGACAAAGGAAACATCGCCTGTCATCTCCAGGTAACAACTCCCATGGATCTGAGCCAAAACTTCAGATTTATAGATTAAGAAAAACTGGAAGCAGGATTTTATGAGCCATCATCTGACCTTTAGTGCTTAATGGTTAATTGAATGCAAGATTGGTGAAACTACTGGGAACTAATGAAACATATCATGGGCCAACTCCAGCCTACAGGCCACCTCTTCTTTGGATATGGAGGCACCATGGTCAGAACAAGGCCCAGAAACCAGGTGGCCTGGGCTTGAATTCTAGTTCAGTTCCTTCCTGCCTTTGTGCTCCTAGACAAATCTCCCATTGTCTTTGTTTCCTCATTTGTCAGACAGAGCAGTAACTGTTCTCCCTTCATAGCTTTGCTGTAAAAATTTAATTGCAATGTGCCTTGAACATGAATGGTTAAAGCACTATAAAATCAACCAGTCAAACAGTCAATCAATCAATCAGCAAGGCTGCCTTAGATCCCTAATCACTAGAGAACCCCAGGCCCTGAGCCCTGCCTTGACAGAGCACCTTAGAAGAATCTCACTAGGGGGTTGGGCGGTAGCGCAGTGGGTTAAGCACACATGGCACGAAGTGCAAAGACCAAAGCAAGGATCCAGGTTCGAGCCCCGGCTCCCCCCCTGCAGGGGGGGGGGGTCACGTCACAAGTGGTGAAGCAGGTCTGCAGCTGTCTATCTTTCTTTCCCCTTCTCTGACTTCTCCTCTCTCCATTTCTCTCTGTCCTATCCAACAACAACGACATCAATAACAATAGTAATAATCACAACAACGATAAAACAACAAGGGGGAAAAAATAGCCTCCAGGAGCAGTGGAGTCATGGTGTAGGCACCGAGCCCCAGTGATAACCCTGCAGGCAAAAAAAAAAAAAAGAATCCCACCAAAGGAGATTGTTATCTGTTTCCACTAAAATGAAGTCATGCAAGGTAACACCTAAGTGCCACCTTGCCTACAACACAGCATGGATGCTATGTCTCACACCACTACCTCCCCTTACCCCCCCCCCCCCAAACACATACTAGGCTTCTAGATAAGAGCCACAGACAGCTGGTAATCAATGGAGATTATCACAAAGTCCAGGGATAGGATGGGCAAAGGCTCCAGCACTGCTACATGTGCCTGGCAATCAGTCCAAGTGATCTTCAGACACAAAGTATGCACCTATTGTGTACTCCGAAATGAAGGGTGGAAGAACTAGGACTCAGAACAGCCATTTGGCAGTCAGAGAACCTGGGGTATGTGCCGTTCCTGGAAGCAGTTATAGCAGCAGCACCAGGAAAGGCTGAGACCACCTAAGCCAAACACTCCCAGGTAAAGTATAGGGACAGCTGGGGGGAGATAGGAAGAGAGTGAAGACTAGAGTAAGCTTAAGGCTTCATAGGCCCCAGGGATCTGGATTTACCTCAGAGGTAAGGAATAATGCTTACAAGGAAGCAAGGTTTGCATTTGGGAATTTTGGGGGGCAGGACATCCAGAAGTTAAAGCTGGAGGCAGGCTGATCAAGGAAGAGCTCTGGTTGGAGTCTAGGCCAGAGGAAAATACTCAGGAAGCTGAGCTGTATGTGCAGGTGAGGGGGGCATAGAGGCCTGGGCATCAATGCAGGAGCTAACAGGGGAGCCTGCTACAGAGGGGTCTTGGAAGCTGTGAGAATTCGAAGTCATTTTTCTCAAGGGGATACCTAGAGTAGTCCCTAAGGTCTCAGATTCACAGACAGGCTGAATGCCTGTTGCCTGTAGACCCCGCACAGGTGCCACTCCAACAATGTAGAGACTAGGAGACCCTATTCAGCTTCCTCAGCAGGAAGCCAGACCCCCGATCTCAGGGAGACTTCTAGCTCCTGACATTCCTTATTACCTGACTCAGAGTTGGATCAAATGTCCCATGAAGAGCTCCCCAGATCAACAAGGGCAACAAAAGGGAATACATAGAATAAAAAAATAGCTCCCCAGAAGAGGAAACATCTGCAGCAATGTTCCACCATTCATGAAGTCTCCCCTTCTGCAGGTAGGAACAGGGGGCTTGAACCCTCGAGCCCTCAGTATGGTAATACGCACTTTACCAAGTAAACCACACCTCTTGTTCTTTTTAAAATGAAGCCCTCAGGGAAGAAAGAAGTGTGTGTGTGTGTGTGTGGGGGGGGAAGACACACACAAAGAGAGACAGAAAGACAGAGACAAAGAGAGAGAGAGAAGAGAAAACATACACAGAAATGAACAAAATGTGAAAAGTTAGGGAAGGGAGAGTGTTTCTGCAGAGCCTGATAAACTTAATAAATTCAAAAGAAAGAGTATCAAACAATCTTCATGCATGCCTTGTCTGTGGCCTGTCTGTGCCTTGGCCACTAAGGGAGTGAAGAGCACCTGCTGAGGTGGCCAGGCCTGAGGGGTCCAATGAAGACCCCAATTTGGGGGTCTGCACCACTTGCTGGCCCCATGACTTATGGGGGAGTTTTGAAACTGAACTGAGCTCTCATCTCTGCTTCTGCAAAACAGGCAAAAATACAAATCCACCCTGTAGAATGCTTAGGGGTAATAAATACACAGAAAAACCACAGGCTTGCAAATACCTGGTTGAAAAGTGTAGTAGTGTCTTTTCCTGGTGGTAACCCAGCAGTAGGCCTCAGGCATTACAAGGTCCACAGACAAGCAAAGGTGGACAGAATTTGTGGTATATGGAGGAAGAGGAATTGTGACTGTGAAGCTAGAGGGTTTAGGCCAAACCATAGAAAGCTTCAGTAGTTTTTCTGGTAGATTAGAAAAATTCCCAGACCCCTGACTTCTGGCAGCTCCCACCCTACTAGGATATACAACATGATCTAAATTTCAGACTGTGGGTGTTTTCTATCCATACATTTCCACTTGCTATGGCAAAGGAAGCAGCAGCCCAGGGAGGCCTCACACAATAAACAGACATTTTGCCAGACCCAGAGATGTGAACTTTGCACTTTCCCCATTGTTTGCTGGGTACCAGGGAAAAACTGGTTGCTCTCCTGCCTGAACCTGAAGGAGCAAGGACTGTTGTGCTGCTCAGAGGCCACTTGAGTGACCAGTAGCAGGGCTGGGATGACTCATGTTGCCTTGAAGAAAAGGAATACTGCTTCAGTACAAATGAAGTCTCTTAACCCAGACAAATAATGAAGGTTTTCTTTCTTTTTTCCTTCCTTTCTTTTCCCATTTGTAAAATGTTACTGGAAAACTGGAAAATGTGGAAGGTGGAGGGAAGCTATTAGAATTACCCCATGGTGCTACCATCACAAAGTCGGCCTCTTCTTCCCACATGGACTGTGTGTCTAATAGTGCTTACTACTCTTGGAGGATGGCTAGGCTCCCCTGGGCCCTGATATGATGGCCGTCTGATCTCAAGGTTAGTGGTCTACCTCCCGAGGGGGAGTCTAGCGTAAAAGCAAGCCTGCAGCCCTAGAGAGAAGCACTACTCTCAAGGAGACCATGCTCTGCCGGGCAGAAAAGGCTGAAGCTCACATACGGAGCTGTAACAAGCACCTTCACCCAACACTCTCCTGAGGGATGTGGTCATAGAGTCAGAGAGGACCCACCTGCCCCCTGGTCTGGGCCTAGTTTGGTGCAATATTGTGTGAACCAAGTTCCTGTGGAAACAAGATGGGAGTTAGAGCCAGTGCCTTATGCCCAATGGAGAACTGCCAAATGTATATCCTGTACCTCCCAAATCTAATCACTCTATTATAATCTAGAGCCCAGGACTGTGTTCACTAGACTCTCTACTAGGTGCTGAAACTTGGAGCAGCTCTCCTGAGAGTGTAGCAGTAAAATACCGATTAGTACTCATTCAACAAGGTTCAGGAGGCAGTCTAAGAGGCCAGCGAGATAACTGCCAGGCAAAGACTAGATGAGGACAAAAACAGATTTTTAAAAATACTACCACTACCATCACCAGCACACATTTCCTATGCAAGAAACACAGTTTTCTTATTAAATACAATGCAAACATGCTGAGGTAACTGCCAGAAAATAAGCTGGCAGAGGCCTTCATGGTGTGGCAAATACTCAGAAACTCTGTTTTTTGGAAATTCCTGCTTTCTAATTCTGTGAATTTCCTCTTTTCTAAACACTGAGGAAAGAATCTGTGCCTTTTGGGGCCAAGCAGTGGTGCACCTGGTTAATTAAGCACATATGCTCCAGTGATAACGAGCTGGGTTAAAGTCTTTGGTCCTAGGATAAAGGCTTTATGAACTGTAAAGCAGTGCTGCAGGTATCTCCATGTCTGTCTCACTATCTTCTTTCTCACTCTTCATTTCTGTCTCTATCCAATAAGTAATAAATAAAATTAAAAAAAGAACTTGTGCGTTGTGATTAATAAGCATACATTTCTCCCTATTCCATGCAAGGCTTTATAATGCTCCTCTAAAACCATTACCATGTAAGGGGTAAAGTCAGAAGGAGGGCATGGAGATGTGAAAAGCTGGGGAAAGGCAGTGGCACACCTGGCTAAGTGCTCACTTTATAGTGCACAAGGACCCAGGTTCAAGCCCCTGGTCTCCACCTACAGGGGGAAAGTTTCATGAGTGGTAGAGCAGTGCTGCAGGTGTCTCTGTCTCTCTCCCTCTCTAGCTCCCCCTCCCTCTCAATTTCTCCATCTCTATCCAATAATAAACAAGTAAAAAAATGAGAGAAAGAGAGATATGGGAAAAGACTTTGGAGAATGATGTTGCATTGTCTTCCTAAATTAAGTGTACCGACCTTTGGACTTAGTCATTACATTTGCAGGACTATGTAAAGATTGTGTGTGTGTGTGTGTGTGTGTGTGTCACAGACGTGCACTATTAATTTTCACTGCAAAATATTAATGTCATTTAAGTAAATTACAGCACATTCATGATATGGATTGTGATGTAGTTGAAGGTAGCAGCCGTGTGGGTACGATAAAGAAAGAGGCCAGCAGGACTGACTCCAGTAAGCAAGAAAAGCAGGCCCCAATGTTGTATGTGTGTGCTGTCGGCCCTGCAGAGCATCTTCAGGGTTCCTCCTAGCAGGTGGGGTGGAGTAGGAAGGAATACTTTCAGTTTTCACTTTCCTCCTATACTGTTAAGACTTTTGTTCACTGAAAGCACATATTTATACAATAAAAACATTTGAAAGAAAGGATTAGGAAGGTAGGTGTACAGTCAAATCTGGCCATAGACAAGTGGTTAAAAACCTGTCACATGGTCATGATTTGCTCTTGTAGGAAAATCAGGCAAGAAGTTCTGGAATTGTTCCAACCTGGGCCTGCAGAAGTGTGTCCTGTGCCCGCCTCCACACCTGCTAGGTCTCTCAGACTCCTGTGAAAGAGAGTCCTGCTTACCTGGTGACAGGTAAGGCCCAAACAACTGAGGAATCAACCCTATGAGGATTTTAAGGTCTGGGACAGATTTTGCTTATTTGTCACCTTCATGGACTATTCACAGCCACCATGATCTCATTCATCATCATCACACTGTAATATGAAGGAAAGGATGTAGGGACGTAGAACGTGGTGAGAGAAGTGTGTGGGACACCAACAAGGGCTGCAAATGTGTGCTCTTTTTCACAGGGCCACCTGCAAGGTGACCTGAGAGATCACTCCCTCCTCATGGCTCCTGTTCACAGCAGCATTGCCTAACAGAGCTGCCTGCCCAGCAGTGTTCATCTGTAGTCTCTAAAAGGGTCACACCGGGTCACGTGTGACTACTGCATATCTGGGATGTGCTGATGAGACTGAATTTTCAATTTTTTAGACTTCTGATTAATTTGAAAGTGAACTTAATTGAGCGTATGTGAGCAGCAGCTCCCATACTAGACTACACAGCCTAGACCCTTATTCTCTGGTACCTGCAACTAAAACCTCACAGCCCTGGGAGTCAAAGTCCTTGAAAGTCAAAGTCTCCTTGATTCAGGAGCTGTCTCTTCTCCTGGCCTGCTCTGCAACACAATCTACCACCCAATCATCTTCCAGATCACTGCAGTGCAGTAGGGTCACCTCACCCCATTGCAGACTACTATAATCTCCAGCCCCAATGTTTCTGGGTGCTCAGGGCCAGTGAGCCCAGCTGAAGTTCTGGCTGGTTTTGTATTGGGTGCAGGTGGAGCCTTAAGAAGCTGGGAGCAGACAGTTGTGGATAGAGAAGCTCAGCCCTGGCTGGCAGGCAGGCAGGAAGTCAAGGGCAGGTGGGCTGCTACTGACTGCTAAGGGAGGAACACGGAAAAATCAAACCCCAAAGTGCACACAGGCATTTGAGAACACCCAAATTGTCAAGGGAAAAAGCGTGTATTTCACTTACTCCACTATCTAAGTTGTGGTCTGTTTTGGACAAGAGTTATAAAGCTGCTTAAAACTAAGTATTTTAGAATCAGACCCTGCCAGTCCTTACAACCCCAAGTGTGGTCCTGAAGATAATAGGCTCAGCATCTCCTGGAAGCTGAAATACAAACCCTCAGCTCCCATCCAAAACCACCACTGCTGAAATGATACTCCCTCTCTTTACTGAGGTTGTCAGGTGGGATGCAGCCTACTTTAAGACCACCCTGTTTCCAGACCTACTTGTCATTACAACAGTTTAGGAAGATATCCATACATCAAACAAGACTGGCCAGCTGAAAGTCACTTAAAATCTATGCAACTGGATTGGCAGACAGTTCAACTGGCAGAATAAATGCCTTATTATATGTGAAGCCCAGAATTTGAGCCCTGGAACTATACTGGAATTCCATGGGTGTTTGGAGTGATGCTGTGGTACCTCTCCTCTTTACCTCAAAAAAAAAAAAAAAATCTATTCAATAGTCTTATTTATGTTTTCTCCTACCACAAAGGACTTTTAGAATAATACAACAGAAGCAGCCAGACATTAAGTAACATTTGCCAAGACCTGAATCACCCATTCTAGATTGGGTGGTAAGTGGAATTACTATTCCCAGTCTCTCACCTTTTTTCATGTGCACACATTTTTCCTTATTATTTTCCAGTCCCTTCCCCTCCAAATGGAGAAGACAGGACTTCCAACTCATTGTCTC
The DNA here is from genome assembly GCF_950295315.1 of Erinaceus europaeus. Taxonomy (NCBI): domain Eukaryota; kingdom Metazoa; phylum Chordata; class Mammalia; order Eulipotyphla; family Erinaceidae; genus Erinaceus; species Erinaceus europaeus. The sequence continues at coordinate 56,653,599 of NC_080162.1, read as the reverse complement.
AGTCACATGACTTGCTCTGGCCAATGACTCCAGTTTTGAAATGTGCCCTTTCTATAGTTCTGTCATAACCAAGAGAAGGGTCACTGAAACCTGGACAGTCACTGAAACTTCACTTCAGTCTAGGCCTCAGACTGAACAGACCTATATTCATCTTGCAGCAAAGAACAAAGCCCAGTTAAACCTCAGAGTAAAAGATACCAACCCAGCTCAGTCAAACTTTAAAACAATTCCACAGAAGCATGAGAATAAATGGCTGGTGGTACAGGCAATGAATTCTGGAATGTCTGTTTTACAGCCATGTGACAAATGTTGACTGGCATAGAAAGCTTAAGCAAAGGGAATCTATATGCCATTAGCTTTCAAAGTTTTTAAAGATAACAAAGTTACTTATCAGCTCACCTCCTTTCTTCTTTGAACCAGACTTCTTCTTTATAGGAGCATCTTGCTTCAGTGAGTCCTGGCTCTGGACCACATCTACATTTTTTCCTTGGCTAGGAGCTGACTCTGTCTTTTTACCCTGATTGGCAGACACATCTACCTTTTTGCTCTGGTTGGGGGACCCTTCTGACTTTTTGCCCTGGTTTGGAGTTCCCTCTGCCTTTTTGCCTTGATTGGAGCTCCCCTCTGCTTTTTTCCCCTGGTTTGCAACACCCTCTGCCTTTGCACCCTGATTAGCAACTGAATCTGTCTTTTTACCCTGATTCTGAGCCCCATCTGCCTTTTTGCCCTGGTTTGGGGTTCCCTCTACCTTTTTGCCCTGATTCTGGGTCCCCTCTGCCTTTTTACCCTGGTTGGGGGTACTCTCTCCTTTTTTGCCCTGGTTGGGGGTACTCTCTCCTTTTTTGTCCTGGTTGGGGATACTATCTCCTTTTTTGCCCTGGTTGGGGGTGCCCTCTCCCTTTTTGCCCTGGTTAGGGGTACCCTCTCCCTTTTTGCCCTGGTTGGGGGTACCCTCTCCCTTTTTGCCCTGGTTGGGGGTACCCTCTGCTTTTTTGCCTTGGTTGGGGGCTCCATCCCCCTTTTTGCCCTGATTGGGGCTACCCTCACTCTTTTTGCCCTGATTCTGGGCTCCTTCTTCTTTTTTGCCCTGGTTGGGGGCTCCACCTGCTTTTTTCCCTTGGTTTTGGGTCCCTTCTGCCTTCTTGCCCTGGTTCTGGGCCCCCTCTGCCTTAGTGCCCTGATTGGGGGACCCCTCTGCCTTCTTGCCCTGGTTGGATGCCCCTTCTCCTTTCTTACCTTGGTTCTGTGATCCCTCTACTTTTTTCCCCTGATTCTGAGCCCCTTCAGACTTTTTGCCTTGGTTGGGGACCCCTTCTGCCTTTTTGCCCTCATTATGGGCACTGTCCATCTTTTTGTTCTGGTTAGGGGCTCCTTCTGACTTTTTGCCCTGATTCTGGGCTCCATCTGACTTTTTGCCCTGATTCTGGGCTCCATCTGCCTTTTTGCCCTGATTCTGGGCTCCATCTGCCTTTTTGCCCTGATTCTGGGCTCCATCTGCCTTTTTGCCCTGACTCTGGGCTCCATCTGCCTTTTTGCCCTGATTCTGGGCTCCATCTGCCTTTTTGCCCTGATTCTGGGCTCCATCTGCCTTTTTGCCCTGACTCTGGGCTCCATCTGCCTTTTTGCCCTGATTCTGGGCTCCATCTGCCTTTTTGCCCTGATTCTGGGCTCCATCTGCCTTTTTGCCCTGATTCTGGGCTCCATCTGCCTTCTTGCCCTGGTTCTGGGCACTCTCTGCCTTCTTACCCTGGTTCTGGGCACCCTCTGCCTTCTTGCCCTGGTTCTGGGCACCCTCTGCCTTCTTGCCCTGGTTCTGGGCTCCATCTGCCTTCTTGCCCTGGTTCTGGCCCCCCTCAGTCTTCTTGCCTTGGTTGGAGACTCCCTCTGTTTTCTTGCCCTGGCTCTGAACCCCTTCTGCCTTTTTGCTCTGGTTGGGGACTACCTCTGCCTTTTTGCCCTGGTTCTGAGCCCCCTCTGCCTTTTTACCCTGATTGGGACTCCCCTCTTTCTTGCCCTGGTTCTGAGCCCCCTCTGCCTTTTTGCCCTGCTTTGGCACCCCTTCAGCCTTTTTCCCTTGGTTCTGGGACCCCTCTGCCTTTTTGCCCTGTGAAGTGCTTGTGTTTGGATTCTTGGTACCCACTGGGGGCACAACCACCATAGGCACCTCCTTGGGAGCAGCTTCCAAGATGGCTGCCTTGGAAGCAAGAACCTGGATGGAATTCACTACAGAACTGACTGCTGGCTCCACCTTTGCCACTTTTTTTTCCTTCTTCTTTTTGTCCTTAGGAGAAGATGGCTTCTCTTGGGGCATAGCTGATACTGTGGCTATGGGGGTAAAAACCACATGGGGCTGGACAGGGGTTGGAGCCACAGTCACTGCAGGTACCCGCACTGAGTCTTTGAGGATGGTCACATTGGAGACTGGCTCATGATCCGGTATCTTCCCATTGGGTTTCTCTTCCTTTTTCTTGGTTTTTCCTTTCTTCTCTACTGTTTTCTCCTTCTTTTTCTTGTCCACTTTCTGGTAGTGAGTTTTTGCCATCTCCTTACGCTGGTTGGCTAAGGCTTCTTCATATGATGTCTCCTTCATGGAGAAGGTTGAGACAAGGAAGATGCCAATGGCAGAAACAACCATGAATCCACCAAAGACCACAACTCCTAAGGTTTGAGTGTCGTAAAAATCCATCCTTGCTTGCTTTCCCTTCACCTGCCAAACATATACATGTATATTACATTTTGTAGAACCAAAACATTCAACAATTTCTACCCCTATCCTCACCACAAACTTACAATTTCACTACTTCTTTGGGATAATAAAGTCAAAAGAAACTCAAACAAACTCCAAACTCATATTCTTACCTGTTCCTCTTCAGAAATAAGCATTTTTTTCTATAATATGGACAGTCCCTATCAGTGTTGGGAGACTGGAAGCAATAAATAAGTGGTAGAAGGGGCAGGGCGGTAGTGCAGTGGGTTAAGTGCAAGGACCGTCATAAGGATCCCAGTTCGAGCCCCCAGCTCCCCACCTACAGGGGAGTTGCTTCACAGGTGGTGAAGCAGGTCTGTAGGTGTCTATCTTTCTCTCCCCCTGTCTTCTCCTCCCCTCTCAATTTCTCTCTGTCCTATCCAACAACGACAACAATAATAGTAACAACACCACCAATAAACAACAAGGGCAACGAAAAGGGGGAAAAAAATGGCCTCCAGGAGCGGTGGATTCGTGGTGCAGGCACTGAACCCCAGTGATAACCCTGGAAGCACAAAAAAAAAAAAAAAAAAAAAAAAAAAAGACAGAAAAAAAAAGTGGCAGAATGCATGTCTATAACTGGGGCACCTAGTACCAGTGAGGCAAAATTTGAGGCTATAGGGACTGGTGAGGATTATGGAAATAAAAGGCCCCTCTAAATTAAGGAGCAAATGTCCTTCAGGCTTAGCTGGCTACTATAGAGATGTGGATACTGTGTTAAGGAATTGTCTGCCATGTGAAAAACATTGGGCCAGAAATAATTTTTCCTCAATATGAACTTGACTAAGTTTTTAAAAATAACATGTGAGTCGGGAGTCGGGCTGTAGCGCAGCGGGTTAAGCGCAGGTGGCGCAAAGCACAAGGACTGGCATAAGGATCCCGGTTCGAACCCCGGCTCCCCATCTGCAGGAGAGTCGCTTCACAGGCGGTGAAGCAGGTCTGCAGGTGTCTATCTTTCTCTCCTCCTCTCTCCATTTCTCTCTGTCCTATCCAACAACGACAACAACAATAATAACTACAACAATAAAACAAGGGCAAAAGGGAATAAATAAATAAAATAAATATTTAAAAAAATTAAAAAAAAAATAACATGTGAGTCAAACCAAGCATATCTATAGGTTTTTAGCCTCATGCACTATGGCCAGAGGCCCTGAATGTGCCATGTCAAACCTGTCCCCTCCCTTTCCTCTGTGCTGATAAACAGTTATCCAGGGATACAGGAAAACCTGTCTTATATATACTCTTGCAAAGTAAAAAAAGAGTGTGATAAAAGGAAAATGGCTTTTTACCAACGACAGCTACAAGGACTAGAGAAATCACACTGGGAAACAAGAAGCCAACTTAGATTCCAGGTTTAGAAGTTCAGTCTGCAGGCTTTAAAGGAGAGAGGTCAGCAACACCAGGGCTCAACCCTCACCCTGGGAAAGGGATCCTTCACTTGATAATAGAATCTGGTTCAAGAGGAAAAAACATCTTGCCCACTGCCCATGGAACAAAGTCCAAAGGGCCAGAGGCAGAAAGGTCCACAGCTTCTTGCCTGGCAGTCCAGGTTAAGTTTCACTTCAGTGAGGCATTCCAACAGGTTTACCTGTCTGAATATACTCAATTTTTATTAATTAATTTTGTTCAGCAATGGGAAATGAACCAAGGGCCTTGTACATGTGTGATAGTACTGAGCTATCTCCAAGACCAATTTTTCCCCAAGTTTTGAAAGAAAGGCAGATAGAGAGAAAGACAGAGGAGAGAGACTGAGACCAAAGCACCACTTCATCATCTAAGGAATTCCCCTGGTACCATCCATGGTGCTCCCATGCTGTACTGAAGAGTGAACCCAGGGCAACCTCACACATAGGAAGGTACACACTTCACCTGCTGAGCCCTGTCCCAGGTTCCTATCAACCAATTTGGATGGTGGTGTCATTATATTTTTAATCCCCTGAACTGGAGAGTTAGAAAGAGCTTACTCAGGGGCACAGCGGCGTAAGGATCCCGGTTCGAGCCCCCAGCTCCCCACCTGCAGGGGAGTCGCTTCACAAGCAGTGAAGCAGGTCTGCAGGTGTCTATCTTTCTCTCCCACTCTGTCTTTCCCTCCTCTCTCCATTTCTCTCTGTCCTAGCCAACAACAATGACATCAATAACCACAACAATGTTAAACAACAAGGGCAACAAAAGGGAAAATAAATAAATAAATATTTTAAAAAAAGAGCCTACTCAAATGAGGATAAGCAATGAAATTAGTGAAGAAAACAAGAGAGTAAGGGTGGGTAAGGGCATCTGGAATGAAGAAAAGGGAGTGGAAAGGAAGAGATGAAAAGTTACTATACTTCCCCTACCCTCATCCCTAGACAAAGTGGTAGGCTGGGTTCAGATTTGTCAGCAACTTAACAGTTGAGATTCCTTTTCCATTGGGGGCAAGGAAGGAAATACTGGGGATTTCTAAACAACTATTGAATTCAAGTCTTGACATCAGGGCATTTTAAAAAGGGGACTGAGAAAATGATTGTTTTATGGTTCAGCATTAAATTCTAAGAATCATTCCCAACAAAGGAAAAAAAATACAATTTCACTTCTTGATAAAAAAAAAAAAGTGCCCTTCTTGATAAACCCTTTGTAGAAAGAGGACTCTCCTAGATTACACCAAGTCTGTGGGATCAAGTCCTATTCTGCATTCCAGTTCTCATCTCTACAAAGTCTAAAATTTACTCAAATTCTGGGCAAATAGATTTTGACCTCTGGCCATGTGTGCTGACAGCAACATTCTCAGCCTTGAGGACCCTTAATGACACTCAGGGACGCTACCCCAAATCAGTCTGTCCAGGAACACACTCAAATGCTAGATGATGAAAAGGAAACTGCTCTGTTCAGCCCTGGAAGGTACTTATGGGTAGGACAGGTACATGAATGTTTGAAAATTGTATGGTCAGCTTTTATTTTTTGATCCACCAACTAAGTAACATTCCAGGTTTTCAGGACCTCTCAGAACTTAACAAAATGAACATGTTCAGGTAAAGAAATCAAAACCACATGATAGTCACTACACTCAGTCTATTCAACTGGCATAAGTCCTCTGAAGCTTTCCTCCTATCCATGAGTAGTGCAACTAGAGGGGCCCGGGTTTCCTAACCCAGCAATGGCTTCCCAGCCGCAGACTGGAGAAGCATGCTGTCTCTGCAGAGCTGTGGGTTCTCTGCAGGCTCTGTGGAGACTCCTGCTTGGGCAGAAAAGCCAAAGTTAAAAAATTAGCTTTGTGTTATGTGGAAAACTGGCAAATGGTATGCATTTTCAAACTATGGTATTTTACTATCTTCTGTAAACCATTAACCCCCAATAAAGAAATTAAAAAAAGAAAAATCAGCTTTGACTCATTCAAATTAGGCAAACATGAGAAACAAAACCATACCCTCTGATGAGAGCACAAAATTGCAAAAAAAAAAAAAAAAAAAAAAAGCCCCAGGAGAATACTTCCCCTCTGCACTACACACAAATGTATGCTTAATAGTAGCACAAATGTGTCCCTTTACAGAACAGGTTACTTAAAAAAGATTATGCCAACCTGACTTTCCTGGGCAGATAACCCCACCAATGTGTCCTGGAGCCCCGCTTCCCCAGAGCCCCACCCCACTAGGAAACAAGAGAGACGGGCTGGGAGTGTGGATCAACCTGCCAATGCCCATGCTTATGGGGAAGCAATTACAGAAGCCAGACCTTCCACCTGCTGCATACCATAATGATCCTGGGTCCATGCTCCCAGAGGGATAAAGAACAGGGAAGCTATCAAGGGAGGGGATTAGATATGGAGTTCCGGGGTTGGGAATTATGTGGAATTGTACCCCTCTTATCCTATGGTCTTATCAATATTTCTATTTTATAATATATATATTTATAATTTATATATTATATATATATATATATATATATATATGGCGCCCCTACCATAAATTTCTTTAAAAGAATCCTTTCACAAGAAAATGCAAAGCCCTAGTTTTAAGTACTAATACACTAAGATACTAAAAGCTATATCACCAGGAGAAAAAAAAAAATCTAGTGAAAGAAAGCCTACCTGATGCTCTTGGTGGGAAGATGTCTGCCTCACAGGAATGATAAAACCAGTGCCTACCACACATGCTCACAAGATCAACATTCTGGGGCCAGAGAGACAGCTCACTTCGTGGGGCAAATGCCTTGCCATGTGTAGCCTAGGTTCAAACCCCAGCACCATATGGGAGGTGCTATGGTATGAGAGGAAGTGGTGTCTCCTCTCTTTCTGAATAAAAAAACAGCAAGGAGTGGTGAAACTGCATGCACACAACCCAGTACAGAAGGAGAAAGAGAGAAAGAAAGAAGAGAGAAAGTGGAGAGAGGAGAGAGGAGAGAGGAGAGAGGGGAGGGGAGGGGAGGGGAGAGGGGAGAGGGGAGAGAGAGAGAGAGAGAGAGAGAGAGAGAGAGAATATGTCAGCATGTCAGGTGCTTTGCTTTTGAAATCCCTACCATTATAAAAAGACCCACCCAGGTCCTTGCACAATGTAATGTATGAACTTAACCAGGTGCATCACCACCTGGCCTCCATTTTTTGCTGTTTTAAGGTTACTGCATTTTTTTTTGATGCAATGGAAGTAATTATCTCTTATAAAATACTTTATTTCTAGCTAGACACGCTCAACAAAGTTACTCATCTTTGTACACCTGCTAATTGCCCAGCATTAAGCTGGCTCATCTCTGAGGACTTGCAGACTCTTTTGGGCTTTCTTTAATAGAAAAATAAATCAATACTTACGAAAAATGACTAAGATTGTCTCTTGTATTATATAAGCCATAGTATCTATCCCTCATCTTTTCTCATCTCACAGAAAACTAGCTAAGAACACAAAGAACTGAATAGATTGGGAGAGGGGGTTTCTTGGCCTCCTTCCTAAGCCTCTGCTTCTAATGTTTCACTATGATAAGTTGTGTTGACCACAGGTTTAGGGGGAGGGGGCATTTTGGTCTATCTTATATTCCAACTTTCCAGTTGGATTTTGCATATGAGCAAACTATTAATTCACTACCTGACATAACTTTTAATAGATTGAATTAAAGACTATCCTAGGGCTGGGGAAACAGCATAATGGTTATGCAAGACTTTCATGCCTAAGGTTCTACGGTCTCAGTTCAATCCCCAGTACCACCATAAGCCAGAGCTGAGTCTATATCTCCCTATTGTGTGTCCTCTCTCTCCCATAAGCCAGAGCTGAGCTGAGTCTGTGTCTCCCTATTGTGTGTCCTCTCTCCCTCTCTCCCTCTCCCTCTCAGAAATACACTAGTCTCCTTTGCTTATATTTTTTCCAATTTTTATTTCTTTTTGCATAATCATGCACATGCATGATTGTACTACTACTCCAGGTCTCATTTTTATCTATCCATCCGGGGAGAGAGAGAGAGTGAGAGAGAGAGAGAGGGAGAGAGATACAGGACCTGAATTTCTTTCCATGCCACATCATCTCCCATGTGGTAATAGGGTTCAAACCTGGACCACACCACAGCAAGGCATGTGCCCTATCCAGTGAGATTTCTCTCCAGTCTAATATCTTAATATTACCTTGCAGATAGTTCTTACAGAATAAATGCTTTTAGAGGGTGGGTCTTCTTTAATAATCACTAGATCCATTGTTCTCATTGTTATGTGGGCTTTCTCTATGTGTGCTCTTAACTGAGGACAAGTTAAGAGGCTATTCTCAAAGTGTTCCTATATTCTTGATAACAAGGTCATTTGAGTCTCGAATAAGGATTATCTCTGTTCCTCTGGTCATTACAAGTCTGGAAGAACACACCTCAAAAACTGTCAGAATATGGCGCTTTGAGATCTGTTCCTGGAGTGTAGAAAAATAATTTTAAACTAATGATTAAATTTCAATAGTGACTTCAGCATCAGTGAATTTGCTATCCAATCATTCTTTCTTCTTCCAAGTTTTGTTGATTTATTCTGTTATTTCTGATTTCCTGGCATGGATATTTACTAATATTTAGGCCTTCCTTTTTTCTTATAGCAAAATTTTAAGACCATAAATTTCCCTCTAAGTATTGCTATAGCTTCTCCTACAAGCTTCACTGCACAGTATTTTCATTAGTGTTCAATTTTACTTTCTAACTACCCATTCAAACTCTTTGATTTGTGAGGTTGTGGTGTCCTTAACTTTAGATGTGGAGGCTTTGAGAGATTATTTGTAATTTCTAATTGCTCAGTCATCAGACTTTTCTGTGTGATACAGATCAATGTTTTCAGACTTTTTTTTTTTTTGCCTCCAGGGTTATTGCTGGGGCTCAGTGACTGCACTACAAATCCACTGCTCTTGGAAGCCATTTTCTCCATTTTGTTGCCCTTGTTTATCACTGTTGTTATTACTATTGTTATTGTTGTCGATGTTGTTGGATAGGACAGAGAGAAATCAGACTTGCTTCATAGCTTTTGAGGCAACTCCCCCTGCAGTTAGGGAGCTGGGAGCTGGAACCGGGATACTTATGCAGGTCCTTGCACTTTGCGCCATGTGCACTTAATTCACTACACTACCGCCCAGACCCGTTTTCAGACTTCTAACCATGATCCAAAGAATGCCCTATGTGGGGAGTCGGGCGGTGGCGCAGTGGGTTAAGCGCATGTGGCGCAAAGCGCAGGGACTGGCGTAAGGATCCCGGTTCGAGCCCCCGGCTCCCCACCTGCAGGGAAGTCGCTTCACAGGCGGGGCAGTGAAGCAGGTCTGCAGGTGTCTATCTTTCTCTCCCCTTCTCTGTCTTCCCCTCCTCTCTCCATTTCTCTCTGTCCTATCCAACAACGAATTGCGTCAACAAGGGCAATAATACTAACCACAACGAAGCTACAACAAGGACAACAAAAGGGGAAAAAAAATGGCCTCCAGGAGCGGTGGATTCATGGTGCAGGCACCGAGCCCAGCAATAACCCTGGAGGAGGAAAAAAAAAAAAAAAAAAAAAGAATGTCCTATGTGGCTCAGTGCACACATGCATACAAACATCCAAATGGTAAGGAAGGCTGCCATGTGAGCTATCCTTTTGTTCCTCCACTGTACTTTCTAAAAAAGGTTTATTAACTGCATTTAAAATCTCCAAATGTTTGGAAGAGTTTTCAGATCAGTGCACCTAAAGTTTTAAGTGTAATATCTGATTCCCCCCCTCCAGAAAAACTAAGAGAAAATATGTAACTAAAAGATGTATTCTGAAAATATTTCACATCTTAAGAAAATGAAAATAAGGGGCCAGGTGGTACTGCACCTGACTGAGCGCTCGTATTATAATGCGCATGGACCTGGGTTTGAGCCCCCCCCCCCTGTGGGGGGGGTGAAAGCTTTGCGAGTGGTGAAGCAGAGCTGCAGGTGTCTCTCTGTCTCTCCCCTCTCTATCACCCCCTTCCCTTTTGATTTCTGGCTGTCTCTATCCAGTAAATAAAGATAATAAAAAAAATTTTTAATGAAAATAATGGATCTCTTAACTTAGTTTTGAGAAACGATGCAACTCATTTTAAAGATCAAAATACAAAACAGAAATGTATTCTAAACCTGTGTATTCACTTGACATTTTGGATTCAATTTCTATGCCTTAACAGAAAAAAAAAAAATTAACGTTTTTGTGTTTCACCAAAATATGTCTTTAGGTGAGGGAGGGGTAGGCTAATTATTGAAAATATAGCTGTTGACACATGGGTAAAATTTCTCATTTCACCATGATAGGTGTCTGCAAAACACTCTCACCTCCATCTAAGATTCTTTCCCACAGTCATACTCCAAGGCCCAAAAGTCCTCACCACCCACCCCACTCTCCTTTCCCTGAGCCCTTTGCTTTGGTGGAATACAGTAAACCCAGTTCAAGTTTTAATTTGTGTTTCCCATTTCTGTTCTTAAAACAACAGTCTTTAGAAAAGTAGGTGTGATCCTTAAATAGGCTTAAACCTTCTAAGAATTTACAAGAAGTCTACAGACTTCACCTTGCTACTAAAGACAACATGCCTTCAAGGCAAGCAAGTTAGCCAAAACGCTGACTTCTCAAAATGGGTCATGACAGAATTCTCACTGGAATAGATAATAAACTCTCAGAAGGCAGGTATCAGTCTCTTGGGTACCACATACAGTCAAACCTCAGCACATCACTGCCTATCTGCCAAATGGAAATTCCACTAAATTACTCACCAAGTCAGGAATCAATTATTGAAATGGTGATAAGGAACAAATCCTAGCAGAAAAAACACTGATATCCTGGTAGAGGAAAACAGTGCATTGGGTCTTGTAAATTTCTGGAAAAGGGTATGTCTTGACTTTTTATAATTTTCACATTATTGAAAAGCTGTCTTTAAAGTTACATTTTCTGTTTGTTGTAGATATAAAGAAGGGAAACTGGTTTCACAAAGATTATTCACACACACACACACATACACCTTTGTCTTACTCTAGTAATACATCTGTGGATTATTAAAAACTGGTCTACATATATAAACATATTGCTATAATTGGAGTTATTGTTCCTTTCTCCCCAATCTTCCTATCTTCTTCTGCTTCACCATTCTTTAATTTTTGTACAGGATGGGACAAAAGTTAATACTAAAGAGAAGGTTTTCTGTTTTTCTCAATCTCAAAGGGAAAGATCTGGCTTAATTACTATTTAATGTTGTGTTTGCTGTAGGTTTTTTTTTTAATTCTTTTTATCATGTTCTTGATTTTCTTTTGGTTCAGTGCTGATACATTTTATTTTCCTTGAAATGTACTTAAATTCTCAGGACTTGCAAATTACTGCCATTCTGAGATACTAAAAAACAAAAAATTTCTGTATATGTAAATGATCTGTGATATAGCCTCCCTCTTTTTTAATGTATGTAATGTTACATATCTGCCTATAAATATTTTAGCTATATCACAAATCTTGATGTATTTTACAATTAAATCAAAATATTTTCTATTGTTATGTGGAAAACTGAGAAACGTTATACATGGACAAACTATTGTATTTACTGTCAACTGTAAAACATTAATCCCCCAATAAAGAAATTAAAAATTTCTACTTTATCATTTGGCCTACAAATTAGTACTAAAACCTAATATATCTGATATTCAAATATACAAAAACTTCCTGTTCATCTTTTTTTTTAATATTTATTTTATTTATTGATTCCCTTTTGTTGCCCTTGTTGTTTTATTGTTGTAGTTATTATTGTTGTTGTCGTTGTTGGATAGGACAGAGAGAAATGGAGAGAGGGAGGGGAAGACAGAGAGGAGGAGAGAAAGATAGACACCTGCAGACCTGCTTCACCGCCTGTGAAGCGACTCCCCTGCAGGTGGGGAGCCGGGGTTCGAACAGGGATCCTTATGCCGGTCCTTGTGTGCTTTGCGCCACCTGCGCTTAGCCCGCTGCACTACAGCCCGACTCCCCCCTGTTCATCTTCTTATTCATATTTTAGTTTAAGTTGTGATCAGACAATATGCCCTTTATAATTTCAATTTTTTGATATTTGTAGAGGTATTACAGAGGCCCCAGATATAGCCATGATTTGAAAATTTTGAGGCCAAAAATTGCATTAACCGGTTACATTTTATTGATAGTTACAGGTCAATCCTTAGTTTTGTTCAAAATTCGAATCCTTATTGAGTATTATCTGTTTACCTGTGAAACACTGAGGACATGGTAGAATTCTCTACTATGACAATGTCTCAGGCCACTGCCCGTAGTTCTGTCAACTGTTGTTTCATGTATTTTATAATCATGTTAATAAGATGCAACCACAGATAAAATTAATGTGTTTTAAGCTGAACTTTTCTTCTTTAGGGTTTTCTTCTTGTTATTCTTTTTTCTTTTCTTTCTTTCTTCTTTTTAATTTATGAAATGGAGATATTGACAAGACCATAGGGAGAGAGGTACAACCTCCACACAGTTCCCACCACCGGAACTCCCTATCCCATCTGGGAATATGAACCCAGGAATTGAACTTTTAACATAATATGATGACTCTTTTCTAATTTTTAGGCCATTTTGCATAGTAATAATAGTTAACATCAGTCTTTCCATCATCTATGGAAGACTATCCCACAGTGTTCAATCCTTTTACTATCATCTGATTCTTATAAACAGCACAAGAGCTAGATTTTTAAAATTCAGTCTAACATCCTTATATTAGTACTCAGTCAACTGAAACACAATATGAATGATGATATATTTGGGTTTAAATCTGGGACTGGGTGGTGGCATACCTGGTTGTGGCTGAGTGCACACATAACCATGCACATGGACCCAGGTTCAAATCCCCAGTCCCCACCTAAAGAGCGAAAGCTTCACTGAGCAGTGAAGCAGTCCTATAGGTGTCACACTCTTCTTCCCTCTTTATCTCCCCTTTCCCTTTTGATTTCTTTCTGCCTGTCAAATAAATAAATAATGTAAATCTATATCACTTCCCCTTACGTCTCCCATTTTATCTTTTTTTATTATTTTTTATTCATTCCATTCCACCCCACCCCAATATTACAGGGTCAACTGTTTCTATTCTTCAGTAGTTTTTATTTCATTTCATTTCATTTTTGCATGGCAACCTAAAGGATTTACAATGATGGAAGTTAAAACTTTACCCCTCCATTAATTGCATTACCTCTTCATTTCAAGTTGTTGCTTCCATATAGTTAATTCTATCCCTTTGAGTCCCCTTCCCAGCCAAAAACCAAACAAAAAAAGGATCATTTTTACACATGTTCACAGCAGTCCAAATATTTAGTACCTTCACTATTCTTCATTGTTCAAGCATCTCACTCTTTCCATTTGGCACTACTTTCTAAGATCATCTTTGAGAATTTCCTGTAGCAAACACCTGTTAGTAATTAACTATCTTGGTTTTTACCTGAGAAGTTATCTTTATTTCTCTCGCTCTAGATTTGTCCCTTTTTTCCTTTCGCTACACTTTGTCCATGTGGATTTTTGTCTAGTTTGTCCAGTTGGCCCTCAAGGTAGTTCTTATAGTCAGGAGGACTTTCTACATAGAGATCCAGCCTCCTTGTTATCCTCTTCACTGTCTTCCAAGACAGCTTTCACCCCTTGTGTAAAATCCAGCTGTATTGTCTCACCAGATGCTGACTGCCCAGTGAACTTTCTCTCTCCTAGAATCCCAATTAAACACACATCTTGTGTTATACTCTCTGATGCCTAACTGGGCTTGTGAATTCATCTATTTGGTCCTCTAAGGTAAAACTGGTATACTTCCTTCTGTTCTACTTTTCAATTTAGTTTAAGTTGTGTCTAATCTTCAAGTATATCCATTTGCTGTGCTTTTAATTATAATTACAGAACTTCTTGTGTCTCAAATAGCTGATTGCTTTTCAATATGTTGGTCATTTTATAGTTTCCTGGATTTTGGAGGTACCTTCAGTCTTAGCAGTCACTTTAAGAAGTGCTACTTAAAATCTATGTCAACCATTTCACTGTCCTGTTTGCACAGATCTGTTTCACTAAGACTAGCATAAAGGTTCAACCCTTCAAGGCTCTACCTGCTTGCTTATGGACTGGTTAGGAGTACTATCCACTCTGGTCCATTTTAACTACTGAGGGATGACTTGTAAGAACAACTCCTCAGGACAGGAAGGGTTAGTTCTGATTAGCTTTCACTCTAAAGTTGTTCCAATTGGTTCCAATTGTTAGGCGAAGGGTTTCCCTCATAATGTCTAATCTGATCTCTATCCTATGCTGAGAGACGGCATCAAAACCTACAGTTTACCCAGTTTGCCCTCAATGTAGTTCTTATAAACAGAAGTTATCCTCTTCACTTTCTTCAAAGACATTCGGGTGCTTTTTGGAAGGTAATGTTTAATCTTTGCAGCATTTGACCCGTTCCCACCCCAGTCAGCAGACTGACCCAGACCTGCCCCTATCACCAGAAACAGTGCCCTTCTTCCTTTTTTATACCACTGACATTTGACACTGTTGTTGCCCCCTAGTCAAACCAAGTTCCACTCGACCAAGCCTGAAAAGTAAAGAGGAGAGACAGAAGGGCTGGGCATGCTATGTGCAGTCTCAGGAAGGGGGGAGCCTGCAGTGTCCTTACACCAACTCTAGACTCTGCACAAGGACTCCAGGAGGCAGATGCATTTTCAACTTAGGAATGTGCTAGTCAGGGCTGAATGACATCTGGTAACCAAATTTTTTGTTTTTAAGAAATTCATCCAATATGCCAACACTCATAACATTAATGAGGGGAGAGGTTGGGAGCAGCAAGGGTCAGATGAGAACTCAAAGCTCTGATGATCTAACCAACATTAGAGGTGCTGTCCTGTCACTTGGATTTGTAGTTAAGAGACAGTATTTGCTCATCAGCAATAAAATCCAACCCTCTCTTACAAACCCTCTGCAAAGACCCATTTTTGATCAATGAATTCAGCAGCCAAACGCTCCCATCTCCATGACAAAGAAGTACTACACAACTTAGTTATTGCTTATTAATAGTAATAACTTGAACTTATTCTAGTTCCTTTTAAAAGTCACCCATTATGTAATCTATTTCACAGTCTCATATACCATTAGTGGGAGTATAAATTAGTAGTAGCACTCTGGAGAAAAGGCTAGCACTCTCTTCTAAAACTGAGCATATGAAAAATTTAAATATATATATATGTGTGTCTGTGTGTGTGGTGTGTGTGTGTGTGTGTGTGTGTGTGTGTGTGTAGAAATAAAGTCTCCTTGTGAATCTATAACCTCCCCCAGGAACAAACTCAAAAACAATGTAGATAGGTGGTCGCCAAAGTCAGAGTTAAGATACTACATCTTGGTAGCGCAGCGGCTTAAGCGCACTCGGCAAAGCGCAAGGTCTGGCGGAAGGATCCCAGTTGGAGATTGGAAGATTTCAACTTAAAACAGAAGTAATTGAAGACAGAAAAGTGGTTAGGGCTTTGCAGCTGTGTGTAAAGTTGATCTCTGAAATGTCCCTGGACACATCACTAATAAGACTTTTCATTAAAGGTGACAGCAATCCATATATTCCTCAGCACAGATTCCTTTCTCCCTCAATTAATGTGACTACTACAAAATTCTGTAAAACATTTTTGTATACTTTATTACTACAGATTGCCAGAACTCAAATGAATCTGTATTCAACAAAAAATAAAACTACACCTAATTCCTATTCTGGAAGAGTCTTAATTAAAAAGAAAATGGTCTTTCTTTTTTATTAGATATTTAATATTGATTTACAAAATTCTAAGATAATAGGGGTATATAAATCCATACAGTTCCCATCACCAGAGTTTTGTGTCCTATCACCTCCTTGAAAACTGTAGTAGTTTTCCCAAGGTCACCAATATGGGGTGATTCTATAACTATATCATATCTATAGCCCCCCTTTTTTTAACAGTTCTGCCTTCACTTCCTTTCTAGTTTACCCCTACACCTATCACTACTTCCAAGTGGCTTTTCTTTTTTCCTCTTATCCCTCAGATAAGCGAAACCATGCTTGGCCTCCTCTGGTGTTTTCCAGGTTTGCTTTCCTTTCATTGATGGTAGAGGCAAACGCTAGTAGTAGTAGTATTGATGGTAGAAAAACAAGATTCCTGGTGACAAACACTTTGGGTTCTGGTGGAATGGGGGTACTGAGCCCTCTGGTTTACTTCCCCTATTGTTTATTCTTCTGGGAGTATGGACCAAAATTCTTTTTGGGGTGCAGAAGGTGGCTTCTGTAATTGTTTCTCCTCTGGACATGGGCATTGGCAGGCTGATCCATACCTCTAGTCTGTTTCTGTCTTTCCCTAGTGATGCAGGGCTCTGGAGAGGTGAAGTTCCAGGAAACAAGAAAATGGTCTTTGATGTAGTCATGTTGCACATTTTAACCACTAAATGAGAAGTTCCAGAAAGTTCCACCACCTGGGCTTGGGGCTAAGGGACTTGGACCATTCCTTGCAAAACAAGCAGATCTCTACTCCTGGGTCAGAGCCTCTGGACACAGAGTTAGGGACCTAGGATCAACTTCTGATTTCTCTTAACTGAAAGCAAAAGGAGGAAAGAAGAGGAAAAGCAAAGATGAAGTTTGATCTGGGAAGGACTTGTAACCAACCTGATTGCCTACCTCAGCCATGTTCCTCCAACTACCCTGGCTTTTGTGCACAAGTGTTCAGATCAGACAGAAAACCATTTTAGGGAATGCAGGGGGTTCATTTTATCAACTCCTTTCCCTCCTTAGTCTGACCAGGCCTGACTAAACATGAAAGAATGGGGACCATGGAGCTATGAAGTTTTCATGAGGCTGCAGGGGTCCCAGGTTCAATTCCAGGCACCTCATATGCCAGAACTGAGCAGTGCTCGGTCTCTTTCTCATGAAAATAACACCTTCCAAGAGAGAATAGAATGCTAACTGCTACAATTTTTCCCTCCTATAACAAAGGCATACTCTCGCTCACTGAACACAGAATCCTCTTTTCAGAGCAAGCCAGCACATTGTTCAAACCAAAAATATCGTTCTGTTTCCTGTGAATGTGTCGTCACTGGCGTGCAGTTACTCTGCAAGCCCCACCTAATGTTCATCAACTACACAGGGAAATAAAGGGCATTTGCTGCCAATTCTACCCAGAACCAGGGGAACGGCCAGGGAGGACCCAGTCTGAATGAGGGATCCTAGTAAGGATGATGATCTATGGAGACAGGTAGCAATGAGATAAATATAACCAGTTTATTGGCTGGAGGTGCTGAGAAGAGAGCAAACATTCAAGTCTTTCCCTAAGGGCTCCAGCCTCTGCTGGGAGAATAGTGCCCCTCCATGAATGTTTCTGTCAGCTTCCCAAATGGAGTTAGGCTGGAGGGAGTCCAGAAGCCACTTGGCTTTGGAACATGTTTCTTGTGTTTATATTTGATGCTCCAGGAATCCAGACTATTTCAGGGTAAAAAAGAATCTACACATAGAACATAAGCCCTAGAAAATCATTGCTCCATCAGTTTAACAAGGATGGGCATCTACCTTTGTGCCAGCCACTCTTGCAGGAATGAGGAATAATACCCTGGGGAAAGAAACTAGACACATCCTTGCACTGGATAAGCTTATGCTCCAATGGTAGAAAAGACAAAGTTAGTCACTTATGCAGCATGTCAGGTTGTGACAAAGAAGAGAAAGGCATGCAGAGAAGTGGGACAGGAAACAGCAGCGAAGGCAGAGAATTACCAGGGGTTGCCACTTTAAATAGGGTGGTTGCACAGAGGTAACATTTCAGACTTGAAGGTGGGGGAGCAAACGATATCGTAATTGGCCATCTTATCACAAAAGGGACAAAGTGATGGTAGGAATGAGAGCAGTGCCCTTGACAGCCACTGTAAAGACTTTAGCCAAGAAGGATCTTGAACAGAGGCATGTTGTCATCTACTATAGGAACAGACCAGAGATGGGGTGAAGACAAAAGCAGGAAGAGCACTTTGGAGCTAGTACAATAACCCACGTGACAAATGGAAGGGACTGAGCCAAGATGGTGTCAACGGAATCTGTAAAAATGGTGGACTTTCAGCTCTAATTCTGGAAGAGAGACAAGATTTGCTGATGTACAGGACATAAATATGAGTTAGGAGTTAAGGATAAACCAAAGTTAATGACCTGATAGATGGAACCAACTGGTCTAGTTTCATTTTACATGAAGAGAAAACAAAGCCCAGAGAAAACAATCATGTCTAAGGTCATACCACTTATTTCTGGGATTTGAACCCATACCCTGGGCTTCTCTCACTGCTCAAATTGCAGCTTAGCAGGAGACACTGGAGATTCCTCCTTGTTCTCAGATGTAGACAGTGTCCCTTCAAGAACCAGCAAGACATAAGAAAGCAGATCTCATATGCCCAGAAATTGCCATTTTCCCCAAGAGATCCCTCCATATGTTAATGGAAAAATCCTGTTTTGATAGTTGTAGAGATACTGGTTGACCCATGTCTACAACCTTAGGGGAACTGCAGTGGCTTGCAGTGGGGAGACTGAAGATTCAGAACCCTGGTGGTGGTAATACCCCTGTTGATGTGTAATTTTGTAAATCAATATTAAATCACTAATAAAATTAATAGAAAAAAAAAAGAAAAATTCTGTTTTTAAAAGGTGACTAAATTGTTTAGTAACATGGGATTGGCCAAACAAATCTCATGTGCAGGCCAAGTTCATATTCAGCCCAATCCACACAGGGCCCAGTCTAGAGCCAGCCTCAAGACAGCATAAAACAGATCTTGTTTGCTCACAATTCAATCAGGGTCAGAGCATAGAATTAAAGGTTTGGGTGTGAGATGGTCTTTTATTCCAATTTTTAAGCCAGAAGATGATAGTTATTATCACTATAAATAGTGATAATTTCTAGCACAATCTTAGTGGACCTCCTCTCTGACCGGATTAAAAGTTGCCCACCATTCACTCAACGTTATGTATTCTAACATCAGCCCACTAGTACAGTCAAGAATACAAAACAGTCTCCTCAAACACTATCCAATGATCCGTTCAAAATTAGATGAAGTGCTACAGAGTCCTGCAAAGTCACTGACCCAAGAAACAACTTACTCAGACCAAGTACAAAAATGTCAGAACATTTGAACATGTAAAGTCTGGAGACCAGCAGTTATTCCAGTCTGGCCAAAATAACCAAATTCAGCAAATACAAAACTTCCTTTATAAAATGAAATTGTCTAGCACCACTAGAGAGGTGGGAGATACATACCACTCATAGTACTTAAATGAGATACTAGGTGTGTCTGGGTTTTTAGACTTGTCTGCCTAAGAAAACAATACCACTATGAAGTCACCAAGTTAATTTTCTGTAATGCTACGTGGCCCTCCTTAGCCCAGGATCTCCTACCTACTTAGAATTAAAAATTTACTTTCCCTACAAGCCATATGTTTTCTGCCTAATATCTATTTTCCATGTTGGGTCCTGTTTGACCATTTTTGTGCTACTGGCCTTAGGTAAAAATCTCTCCAGGGCAGGACCATTATCTTTCCTGCCTGCCTGCCCACCCCCTTACCTTGATTTGAATTTTATAAAGTATACAGAATCAGGAACAAATGTGTTACAAAAATGGTGTCTTATTGTGACCCATGCAGTGTACAATTTTATATGGTTCAATATTTCTAAATAACCAAGAGCAGAGACTAAATGTTTAACACCAGACCAGTGAAGTTCAATAGAACTTTCTGCAATGATGAAAATCATCTAAAAAGCTACACTTACCAACATGTGGTTACTGAGCACTTATCATGTGGCTGCTGTGACTAAGAAACTAAATTTCAAATTTTACTTAATTTTAAAATTAAGTTTAAGCAGCAACATGTCTACAGCACTGGATAACAGACATGAATGGCAGCTTCTTTAGATAAGAGCCAGATCTCACACATTTGTATTTATAGTGAAGGCCTGGCATACTAGGCTTGATAAAGAAATGAAAAGTAGGGAGTCGGGCTGTAGCGAGTCGGGCTGTAGCACAGCAGGTTAAGCACAGGTGGTGCAAAGGATCCTGGTTCAAGCCCCCAGCTCCCCACCTGCAGGGGAGTCGCTTCATAGGCGGTGACGCAGGTCTGCAGGTGTCTTTCTCTCCCCCTCTTTCTCCCTTTCTCTCTCCATTTCTCTCTGTCCTATCCAACAATGACTACAAGGCCAACAAAAGGGAATAAATAAATAAATAAATAAATAAATAAATATGAAAAGTATTGGGGCAGGGTGGTGGTGCACCCGGTTTGAGCGCACATGTTCCAATGCACAAGGACTCAGGTTCAAGTCCCCAGTCCCCACCTGCAGGGAGAAAGCTTTGCAAGTGGTGAAGCAGTGCTGCAGCTGTCTCTCTGTCTCTCTCCCTCTCTATCTCTTCCTACCCTCTTGATTTCTGCCTGTCTATATCTAATAAACATAATAAAAAGTTTTTTAATTAAAAAAAAGTACTTTCTTGCACTGCCATATTTTCAACTGACTTCTCACCTCCACTGAAACTCTTAATTTTCATCTTTGAGCTCCATGCCCTCCTTCAGGAGTGAACATTCAGAAGACTTGCAGTTGGAGAAAGAGAAGTGGCCTGACAACTACCTGATCTGCTGGCCTCCACATTCTCATGCACAGAAAGGGAACAATCTTACCAACTAGAGATATCATGATGCCTGTCTTCAAAGTTGTGGAAACAAATTCTAAATAGCAAAACACCTTAAAGTCAAATCAGATTCAACTGCATGTGCCCAGTTAGATAGATAATTAGCGAGAATATTTGAACAGGTATGGCAGTCTAGCTCACCAAGCCAGCAGTCATTGTATCCTCGGGTCTTACCTATAGGTCCAGAGTACATAATGGATGGCACAGTCTCTGCCTTTTTATTCCTGACTTTTTTCTCTCCTCTGCTGAAGCAAGACTTTGGGAGGGGGGTGGAATCTGGTGTCTAAGAAAAACTGTTGATTCCTCTCCTGCGTGTTACCTCCCTTAGTTAAAGCTCCCAAGAATAAAAGAACAAGAGTCTGGGGTCCTGACAACTTTAAGAGGAAGTCAGTATTCTGATTAAATCACTTGCATTCAACCACTTAAAAAGAATTGGTGCTGTATAATAATTATCGCACCCTGTTGACTTAGGGTTCAATTCAGCAAAGAGCATAATTGCTCAAATATGACTCAATGATTTGGGATTTAGTTAAAACTCTTCCATCACCAAAAACCTTCATGCACTAAAGTACCACTCTAACATCTCAAACTTTTTTATATTCAGAGGCTGATCCTAATGGGGGAGAAGGAGGGAGGGAGTTAGGGGAGAGTACAACCAGAAGTCTGTTCCAGCATGTTAGCATAGTGCTTATAACTTGCTGGATACACTCTGCTTCCAAATCCCAAAGCACCATCCCCAACCCCTTCTCCAGGCTTGTCCTCCTGACCTCAGCAGGTCCAGAAACCCTACAAGTCAGGTTTGCACTGCTCCAAGAAATGGAAAAATCTAATCTGCTATGACAAGGTCTACCCTCACCTTTACTCCTCTAAACAGAGAAGCAGCATTTCCAGGACCTCAAAACCAGAACTTTCTTTCTAGAATACAAACAGGTTGGCAGGCCATAGTGAGCCTGACCTTTGGAGAGTCGGTAAAAGGATCTGAGGTGTCACCAGAGTACGTAGCAGGCTACAGGGTCACCAAGAGTTCCCTAGTGTCATATTAAAGGTAAGTTAAAATGACTGAGCAGATAGAAAGTGTAAGGCAGGAGGCCTGAATGGTAAAGAAAAGGTAGTCCCGCTTCACAGCTTGGTGTCCAGCACTCCCTCCTAGAGTGCTGGACAGACAACCTAGCACTATGGGGACACTCAGCTGGGAGAAGAGATCTCGAGCCTGAGATGTGGCCTTCCTAGTCCCCTTTCTGAAATTCCTGAAAATGCCATTCATCTCTCAGCCTCCACTCTAAAGTTCCCAGTGCCAGGCAAACAGTGACCAGTGACATAGGAGGTTCCAACAGCCCTCAAAAGTTTCATTTCCTTGGTGCTTTCTATTCTCTGCTGACCTCTGACCGGCAGGAGTTATTGCCAAACTGCCTTCAGTTTGCACAAGGTACCGGTTCTTCTCAGCACTTGCCCTGGAGGCTGCCCAAATCCTAGAGTGAGTGGGTGGCACTATCTTCAGGCTACAGATAAGGAAACCCAAGTTCAGAGGTTAAGGGACTTACACAGAGGGTTTGGACCTGTGGTCGAGGTGGGGGTGGGGTTGGGGGTGGGATAGAATCCAGACCTGGGACTTGGGAAAGCCCAGCAAGTCCCTAAATGCTCATCCCAACAGGAACCGCCAGCAGTACTCCCAGAGGCTTCTTCTGAGTCTTCAGAACTTTTTTAAGTGGAAATGATCACCAGCCCTGTGTTTCTGACAGGGAAGCAGCATACCCTGAGAGGCACAACTTGGCTGAGGTCACCCCACCCCACCATGGTGTCCGGGTTTGAGGTGCCTTATGCCATCATACCAGGCCGAGCTGTAACTGAACATCTATAATCTGGAGGTGGCTTCTTGCAGTTTCCCAGAGGCCCCCCTCAAAGTATGGACCGCAGCGAGCCACCCATCCTACCCCCCACCAACTGGGGAGCCGGGAGGCCTGGGCTGGAGGTGCCTGCTTCCCCCCCGGCCTGGCACCGAAGCTCCATTCATCGTAGTGCCAGCGGGGAGGGCCGGGCAGCACCGTGCACCCGCGGTCCCCCTACCCTGAACCCTCTAGCCCGGCTCCCGGAGTCCAGGCCAGAGAAGCGCTGCCCCGGCCCTGCCGCCAGGGGGAGCCGGTAGCCGCGTCCCGCACTCCGGGAAGTTGCCACCAGGGCAGCCCAGGCGTCCGGATCCCGGACGGCCCCGGCCCCGTGCAGCGTCGCTCCACGACCCTGCATCTCGGGCCCACCCCGTCGGGGATCGCCCGCCGCCCCGGAGCGCCCCCAAGCCCCAGTGCGCTGGCGAGCGCCCTCGGTCGGCAGGCCCCCCATTCAATCCTGCCCTCCTCCCGCACCCCCCTTCCCCACCGCCTTCCGCCCGCCTTCCCCCCCCCCCCACTCCCTCCAGCCCGGACTCCAGCCCGGCAACGTCATCCGGCCGCTTCCCGAAACTTAACCCCTTCCTCCGCCAGCTGTGCACGGCCCCGCCCGCCGCCCAACTTTCTTCGTCCAACTTCGGAGCGCGCGGGCCGGCCCGACGGCCCGGCTGGGTGGGGGGGTGGCCACGTCGCACCGCTGGGCCGCCTCCAGCAGCCTGGACGGCCGGGGGCGCGGGCGTCCACCGCGCTGGGCGCGCTCGGCCGACGGCCCTGCACCGGGTTCGTGCCCGCACACGCTCCCGGGGCCCGACTGGACCCCGAGGGTACGCAGCCGCGGCGATAGCGGGCGGCGCCGCCGGGGGAGGGGCAGCCAAGAAGACGTGTCACTCGCGGCGCAGCCGGCCCCGCCGTCCCGACGGCCCGGCCCGTGCGCCCCCGCCGCCGGCGCCGGCACTGCAGGGCCCGGCCAAGTTTCTTACCTGCAGCCGGAGACACGGGAGGGAGACAGGGGGCAGGAGCCGCAGCCGTCGCTACTCTGAACTGGGAGAGAAAAGCCGACCGACCGAGCCTCCAGAGAGAAGCTGTCCCCAAGCTGCTGCAAGCGCCGCGACCCCGACGCCGCCCGCCCCGTCCGCCGTCCGCTCCGGCCGCTCGCTGGCTGCGTGCGCGCGTGTGGAGTCGTGGCACTTTCTGCCTCCGAGCTGGCGAACGGCCCCCTCCGCCGGGATCGCCGCCTCCAGCCTTCCCCACCCGGCCAGCCATTCATCGAGCTGTCCCTCCCCATTGGCCCGCGCCACGCCACTCCGCGGGCCGCTGGCCAGTCAGAGAGAGGGTGGCCGAGCTGCGGCGTCAGCCATTGGGCAAAGAGGAGGGTCTCCTGCTCGGCCAATGGGAGAGGGGAGGAGCTGCGGGAACCCGTGGGGGCGGGGCCTATGAGGGGCGGGGCCACGCAGCGTAGGATCAGCCCTGCGCGGAGGCAGGGCCTGAGCACCCGGCCGAAGAGGAAAGGGAACGGGAAGACGGGGGGAGTTTCTGCCAGTCGGCCCCGCCCACTCCGGGCCAGTGCCGCTGATGGCTTAGTTGGTTTAGGGCTACGTCTACCCTGGCGGACAGAGTGTTCGAATCCCAATGGCGTCAGGCCTGCATCCCAGGACCCCTAGGGACTAAGGCGGCGGAGCGTGACATCCTGAGCAGGGTTGTGCAGCCCGCGAACTGCGGGAAAAATGCTTTCTTTAAACCCCACTAATTTCCCCTGAAGCAGCGCCCCCTGTGGACTCCGGGTGCGAGGACAAGTTCCTCTGGGTGTCAGTGCTGGGAGGCAAAGCCTCTATCCTTAAAGAGATAGCAATCAGCACCAGCAGCAAATGCTGTAGAGTAAATGGAGGAATTGGGGTGGAAAGGTCAGAAAACGCAAAAGGAAAGGAGGGTGGATGTCACTGCCATCGGGCGCCATCCGAACTACTAGACCAAACTGCAGCTGGCAGAGCAGTAGCTACAATTTGCTTCATGATGGTGTACTCTGTGCACAAAGGGTGGGAGGGTCTGACCCAAGGAAAGTCACCTGTTTCCCAGAAAATTAGGCAAATAGCACTTTTTTTTATTATTATTACATGGCATTCCCCAATGTAAGTCAGCACTCTCGCTTCTTCGCCAAGTAAGTCTTCCCATTAAGATCATTCTAGGCCTGGGGCTTAACCACTATATCAGATTTCTTAAATTTAACTCTGAACTTGAGCCAAAGTCAGCTTCTTTGAAATTAAGGCTTCTGAGAGACTGAAAGGCCTGCTGCCTCCTATCCCCACCTCAACCCTCTGCATTACCACTCCTCTGGCCCTTTATTTACACGATCCTGTTCCTAATGTCAATTTCTTGGACAATTTCATATAACATCACCACTCCTCCTTCAGTCATTCATACTGTGTTGTTTGTTAGAAAGGTAATGAGAATATAAGTTGTTGTGAGGGAATAAAGTTGAAATTAAATAGTTCATTCCTACTTTTCATCTCAGGAATGTGTTTGGATGTTAATGATTAATCAACAGGAATTATCCTGGGTTAGGTTTTTTTTTTTCTTTTTTCTTTCTATTAGAAGACTGCTCCAGCTTTTGGTGGTACAAGAGGGATTGAACCTGGGACTTTTAAGTCTCAGACATGAAAGTTTTTTTTTTTGCATAACCATTACACTATCTCAATGGTCTTAAAATTTTTAATGTTTATTTATTTTATTTATGAGAGAGAACCAGAGCATCACTCCAGTACATGTGATGCTAGGAATTAAACTAAGGACCTCATGCTTGAGAGTCCAGTACTTTATCCACCGAGTCATGCCTCAAACTGGATTAGCTTTGGATACTCAGTCTTTTTACAGTGGTGAACATAGACTTGAAATAAAAGTTAAAAATCCCAGCTTTGACTGTCATGGGTAAACTATCAATAGTTAACCTCTCTGAGCAAAGGTCTACTCTCCCAGGACCCTAAGAGCACAGTCTACTTCTCCTACGGTGAATTTCAACCATCTTTGAGTTTCAGGAAGGAAATTCATTCATTCACTCACTGGTGTTTGTGGAGTGTGTGACATTTGCAGCCAGCCTGAGCTACACACACCAAGTAACAACCCAGCTACACTCAAGGACCTTGCTGTGGGCAAGTATCTCCTTTATCTTTTTCACTGTTTCTCTTTGTTGTGGTTTTCCCAGGAAACAAATCCTGATAGGAGGGTTTGAGTTCAAGTAATTCATTTGGGGAATGATCAAAGAAAACTTTGGTAGACAATTAGGGTGGGAATTGAGAATGGGAAGGAGCTGATCAAAGCATAACTAGCTAGTGTCTGCTGAGACACCAGGACTCTGTAGCATGGAGCCTGCTATTCAGGAGAAACATACCCAGGAGATGTTCCATGCAGGGCTAAGAAAATACAACTACCCACTCCCTCTGATTGTTGCTTGAAGACTTCTGGGGTGTGTGTGTGGGGGGTCATCCCCACAGCCCATTCAGCCAGTGAAAGCCTTTAAGCAAAGAAAAATACCTGTTTCCAACAAAGACCCCATAGCAGATGCGTAAGTGCCTGGTGGGACCTGGGGGTGGGGGTGGGGGTGGGCACAACAGTATCTTCTACACAGCTGACCCAGAATCTACACAAAATCAGAGCTCAGTGAATATACTTTTCATAAATAGGAATTATAGGACTTCAAGGTCCATGGAGGGGGGAGTTGTTTTGTTTGTTTTCTTTTTTCCTTTTTTAAAAATATTTATTCCCTTTTTTGTTGCCCTTTTTTTTTATTGTTGTAGTTATTATTGTTGTCCTTTTGTGTTGCCCTTTTTTTTTTATTGTTGTAGTTATTATTGTTGTTGTCGTTGTTGGATAGGACAGAGAGAAATGGAGAGAAGATGGGAAGACAGAGAGGGGGAGAGAAAGATAGACACCTACAGACTTGCTTCACTACCTGTGAAGCGACTCCCCTGCAGGTGGGGAGCCCGGGGCTCGAACCGGGATCCTTAGGCTGGTCCTTGCACTTCGGTCCTTGCACTTCCCACTATGTGCACTTAACCCACTGCACTACTTGCCCAACTCCCTGATTTTTCTTTTTTTATATATTTATTTTATTTATTTATTCCCTTTTGTTGCCCTTGTTGTTTTATTGTTGTAGTTATTATTGTTGTCGCCGTTGTTGGATAGGACAGAGAGAAATGGAGAGAGGTGGGGAAGACAGAGAGGGGGAGAGAAAGATAGACACCTGCAGACCTACTTCACTGCTTGTGAAGCGACTCCCCTGCAGGTGGGGAGTCAGGGCTTGAACCGGGATCCTTATGCCGGTCCTTGTGCTTTGCGCCACCTGCGCTTAACCTGCTGTGCTACAGCGCGACTCCCCCCTCCCTGATTTTTCTTTTAAAGATTTACTTAGGGGCAGGGTGGTGGCCCATCTGGTTGAGGGCGCATGTTACAATACACAACGACCCAGGTTCGAGTCCCTGGTTCCTACCTGCAGGGGGAAATCTTTTTGAGTGGTGAAAAGGGGTGCTGTAGGTGTCTCTCTGCCTCTCTTCCTCTTTATCCCCTCCTTTCCTCTTGATTTCTGGCTGTCACTATCCAATAAATAAATAAAGGTAATAAAAAATAAAATAAAGATTTACTTACAGGGATCAGGCAGTGATATACCTGGTAGAGTGTACATGTTACCATGTTCAAGGGACCAGGTTCATACAGGGGGGATGTTTCATAAGCAGTGAAGCAGGTATGCAGCTGTCTATCCTTTTCCCTCTCCTTTTTCTCTAGCAATTTCTGTCTTATCAAATAAAATATAAATAAAAGGAAAAAAAAGAAAAATGGCTGCCAGGAGCAGTAGATTCATAGTGCCTGCACAGAGCCCCAGTAATAACCCTGTTGGCAATAAATAAATAAGAAAGACTTACTTGGGGGGGAGGGAGCAGAGGAGGAGGAAGAGGAAGAGAGAACATTGCTCAGTTTTGGCATAAGTTGGTGCTGGGGTTGAGTCTCCATCCTCAGGCTTACAAGTCTTCTGCTCTAATACTCCAGATATCTCTTCAGCTCCCTTCTCATTATAGTTGACCAAAAGGAGAATTCACTTCAATTGCTAATGACTGAAGCAAAGGACAACAAGCAGAAATATACAAGGACTTGCAAAGCCCTGTTAAAGTTGTGTCACTTCCCCTTACTCTAATAACTAAAGTCTGTCAAATGGACAAACCACATCCTAGAAGAAGGAAGACAAGGGCAGGAGTGAGTTGTACCACGGATATACTCTGCCAGTGAGTCCAAGAGAGAAGTGGGGAAAGCAAGTCAACAGAGGATGTGTGCCTGGAGGCAAGAGTATTAAAAAGTGAGGAATGGCAAACACTGTTAAATGCAGCCAGGAAAACCTAGTCAGATGAAGACTGGAATTTGTGTTGAACATAGTAACTCAGGAGCCACCTGGGGAAACAGAATTCAAGGATAAGATAGACAGTATGATAGCCACTAAACTAGAGAGCTGAGCAATGAATTGGGAGGGAGGAGGCAAAATAATTCACTTGGATTGTGTGCTGTTTTGCAATGTGTGCGACCAGGTTCAAGCCCAATCTCCATTATATTAAAGGGATCTTCAGCGCAGTGGTATCTCTGCCTCCCCACCCACCTCCCCGCTTGTCTGTCTGAAAAAGAAAAAAGACAAAAATAGAGAAGTAAAGAAAGGAATAGACAGAAGAAGGTAGTCCCTGGGCAGATGACCTCACCAATGTATTCTAGAGCCTCACCTCTCCAGAGCCCTGCCCCACTAGGGAAAGATAGAAACAGGCTGGGGTTATGGATCAACCTGCCAATACCCATGTCCAATGGAGAAGCAATACAGAAACCAGAACTTCCACCTTCTGTACCCCCAAAACAATTTTGGTCCATGTTCCCATTGGGGGAGAAGTGGTGGGGAAAATGACCAGAGGGCTCTGAACCTCAACTCTATCAGGACCTAGAAAGAGAAGAGGAAAAGGAAGGGACATTTAAAAAAAATTATTTCTTTATTGGGGAATTAATGTTTTACATTCAACAGTAAATACAATAGTTTGTACATGCATAACATTCCCCAGTTTCCCATTTAACAATACAACCCCCACTATGTCATTTATCATCCTTCATGGACCTGTATTCTCTCCACCCACCCACCCCAGAGTCTTTTACTTTGGTGTGATACGCCAATTCCATTTCAGGTTCTAGTTCTGTTTTCTTTTCTGATCTTGTTTTTCGACTTCTGCCTGAGAGTGAGATCATCCCATATTCATCCTTCTGTTTCTGACTTATTTCACTCAACATGATTTTTTTCAAGGTCCATCCAAGATCGGCTGAAAATTGTGAAGTCACCATTTTTTACAGCTGAATAGTATTCCATTGTGTATATATACCACCACTTGCTCAGCCACTCATCTGTTGTTGG
Organism: Erinaceus europaeus; assembly: GCF_950295315.1. Lineage (NCBI taxonomy): Eukaryota > Metazoa > Chordata > Mammalia > Eulipotyphla > Erinaceidae > Erinaceus > Erinaceus europaeus. The sequence continues at coordinate 56,624,464 of NC_080162.1, read as the reverse complement.
ACACCCAGGTTGCTTCCAGGTTTTGGCTATTACAAATTGTGCTGCCAAGAACATATGTGTACACAGATCTTTTTGGATGGATGTGTTGGGTTCCTTAGGCTATATCCCCAGGAGGGGAATTGCAGGGTCATAGGGTAGGTCCATTTCTAGCCTTCTGAGAATTCTCCAGACTGTTCTCCACAGAGGTTGGACCAATTTACATTCTCACCAGCAGTGTAGGAGGGTTCCTTTGACCCCACACCCTCTCCAGCATTTGCTGCTGTTACCTTTTCTGATGTATGACATTCTCACAGGAGTGAAGTGATATCTCATTGTTGTCTTTATTTGCATTTCTCTGACAATCAGAGACTTGGAGCATTTTTTCTTGTGTTTCTCGGCCTTTTGTATCTCTTCTGTGGTGAATATTCTGTCCATGTCCTCCCCCATTTTTGGATGGGGTTATTTGTTGTCTTGTTGTTGAGTCTGGCAAGCTCTTTATATATGTTGGTTATTAAACTCTTATCTGATGTATGGCATGTAAAGATCTTCTCCCATTCTGTGAGGGGTCTCTTGGTTTGGGTAGTGGTTTCTTTTGCTGTGAAGAAGCTTTTTAATTTGATGTAGACCCATAGGTTTATACTTGCCTTAGTCTTCCTTGTAATTGGATTCGTTTCATTGAAAATGTCTTTAAAATTTATGAGGAAAAGAGTTCTGCCAATATTTTCCTCAAGTATCTGATAGTTTGTGGTCTAACATCCAAGTCCTTGATCCACTTGGAATTTACTTTTGTATTTGGTCAAATACAGTGATTCAGTTTCATTCTTCTGCATGTTTCAACCTATTGTTTCCAACTCCATTTGTTGAAGAGACTCTGCTTTCCCCATTTAATAGTCTGGGCACCTTTGTCAAAGATTAGATGTCCCTACCTGTGGGGCCTCATTTCTGGGCTCTCAATTCTATGCCACTGGTCAGTGTGTCTATTCATGTTTCAGTACCAAGCAGTTTTGATGACAATGGCCCTATAATACAGTTTGAGATCTGGGAGTGTGATGCCTCCGGTTCTGTTCTTTTTTCTCAAGATTGTTTTGGCAATTCTAGGTCTTTTCTGGTTCCAGATAAACATTTGTAGCATTTTTTCTATTCTCCTAAAAAATGTGCTTGGGATCTTGATGGGGATAGCATTAAATTTGTAGATGGCACTGGGTAATATATTCATTTTGATGATGTTAATTCTTCCAACCCATGAACATGGAATATCTTTCCACTTCTTTGTGTCTTTTTCAATTTCTTTGAGTAGTGACTCATAATTTTCAGTATACAAGTCTTTCACTTCTTTGGTTAGGTTTACTCCTAGATATTTTATTGTTTTTGTTGCTATAGAAAAAGGAACTGATTTCTGGGTCTCAATTTCTTCTTAGTGTTTGCATAGAGGAATGCCACTGACTTTTGAATGTTAATTTTATAGCCTGACACCTTACTGTATTGCCTGATGATTTCCAAAAGCTTCTTGCTGGATTCCTTAGGTTTTTCCATGTATACTATCATGTCATCTGCAAATAAGGAGAGTTTGACTTCTTCTCTTCCAATCTGTATGCCTTTAATTCCTTGCTCCTGCCTGATTGCTATGGCAAGAACTTCCAACACTATGTTGAATAGTAATGGTGATAGTGGGCAGCCCTGTCTAGTACCTGATCTGAGGGGAAATGCTTCCAGTTTTTCACCATTGAGTATGATGTTGGCTGTAGGTTTGCTATATATAGACTCCACTATCTTCAGGAATTTCCCATCTATTCCCATTTTTTGTAGTGTTTTGATCATAAAGGGATGTTGTATTTTGTCAAAGGCTTTCTCTGCATCTATTGATATGACCATGTGGTTTTTGGTCTTGCTTTTGTTGATGTGGTGGATCACATTGATTGACTTACGTATATTAAACCAACCTTGCATGCCTGGGATAAACCCCACTTGGTCATGATGAACAATCTTTTTGATATACTGCTGTATCCAGTTGGCTAGAATTTTGTTCAATATTTTCGCATCTATGTTCATCAGAGATATTGGTCTGTAGTTTTCTTTTTTGGTTGTGTCCCTGTCTGCTTTTGGTATCAGAGTGATGTTGGCTTCATAGAAGCTGGCAGGGAGTATTCCAGTGTCTTCAATCTTCTGGAAGACTTTTAAAAGTAGAGGTATTAGTTCTTCTTTGAAGGTTTTGTAGAATTCATTTCTAAAACTGTCTGGTTCATGACTTTTATTTTTGGGGATATTTTTGATAACTGTTTCAATTTCATTAGCTGTGATGGGCCTGTTCATGTTATCCACTTCCTCTTTACTTAGTTTTTGAAGTTGGTAGGTATCTAGGAAATTGTCCATTTCTTTCAGGTTCTCTAGCTTGGTGGTGTATAGTTGTTCATAGAAGCCTCTCATGATATGTTGAATTTCTGCGGTGTCTGTTGTGATATCTCCTCTTCCATTTACTATCCGGTTTATTTGGGTCTTCTCCCTTTTTTGTTTTGTGAGTCTGGCTAAAGGTTTGTCAATTTTGTTTACTCTTTCGAAGAACCAACATTTACTTTCATTGATCTTTTGTATGGTTTTCTTTTTCTCAGTGTTATTTATTTCTGCCCTAACTTTAGTGATTTCTGTCCTTCTGGTTGCTTTAGGGTTCCTTTGTTGTTCTTCTAGGTTTTTAAGATGTGCAATCAGACTGTTTATTTGTGCTTTTTCTTGTTTCCTAATGTGTGCTTGTATAGCTATGAACTTCCCTCTTAGAACCGCTTTAGCTGTGTCCCAAATATTTTGGTAGCTTGTGTCTTCATTTTCATTGAAGTCTCGAAACATTTTGATTTCTTCCTTGATTTCCTCTTTGACCCAGAAGTTGTTAAGAAGTGTACTGTCGAGCTTCCACATTTTGGGACTGTTACTAATCTTTTGTTGATTAAGTGTTAATTTAATTCCACTGTGGTCTGAGAAGATGCTTGGGATGATTTCAATGCTCTTGAATTGGCTGATGCTGTCTTTGTGGCCTAATATATGGTCTATCCTTGAGAATGACCCATGTGGATTTGAGTAAAATGTGTATTCCAGTTTCTTGGGATGAATGACTCTGAAAATGTCCAATAGTTCTAGTTTATCTCTTCACTTAGCTCCCTTATGTCTTTATTGATTTTCTGCCTGGATGATCTGTCAAGTTGAGAGTGGGGTGTTGAAGTCCCCTACTATGATTGTGTTGCTGTTAATATATTGCTGTAGTTCTTTCAGCAGAAGTTTGATATATTTAGATGGCTTCTCATTGGGTGCATAGATGTTAATAATTGTTAAGTTCTCTTGATTGACTGATCCTCTGAGCATTAAGTAGTGTCCATTCCTATCTTTTTTAACCTTATCTATTTTAAAGTCTATCGTGTCAGATAGGAGAATAGCTGTTCCTGCCCTTTTTTGTGGGCCATTGGTTTGTATGATAGTTTTCCATCCTTTCACTTTAAGTCTGTGTTTGTCTTGTTGAGTTAGGTGGGTTTCCTGTAGACAGCATATTGTTGGGCTGTGTTTTCTGATCCATCTTCCTACTCTGTGTCTTTTAATAGGTGAATTCAGGCCATTGACATTTATTGATATCAAAGATTGAAGATATTTTAACGCATTCTTGTAGAGTTTTAGAGTGTTTTGATATATGTCCTATTTGTGGTGGTCTGGTTGTTTATAGGAGACCTTTCAGAACTTCTTTCAGGGCAGGCTTGGTGATAGTTGATTCCTTCAACTATTGCTTGTCTGAGAAGGTTTTGATGCCTCCATCTAGTCTGAATGACAGTCTAGCAGGATATAGTATTCTTGGTTGAAAGCCTTTCTCATTGAGCATTTGATAGATATCTTGCCATTGTCTTCTGGCCTGTAGTGTTTATATGGAGAAGTCTGCTGCTAATCTTATGGGTTTTCCTTTGTTTTTTCTCTTGCAGCCTTCAGGATCCTTTCTTTATCCTTATTCCTTTCCATTCTAAGTATGATATGTCTTGGTGTCTTTAGGTCTGGGTTAATTCTGTTTGGGACCCTCTGGGCTTCTTGAATCTTTATGTCTTTGATGTTGTCTAGACTAGAGAAATTTTCAGCTATTATGGCCTGGAGAATGCTTTCTTCCTCTCCTTCTCTTTCTTCCTCTGGTATGCCAATAATGTGTATATTTTTTCTTTTGAAGTCATCCCATAGGACTCTGTTGTTGTTTTCAGCATCTCTTAATCTCTTTTTGCGATCTCTTACTTCTTTTTTAGTTGTCTCTAATTCATCCTCAATCTTGCTAATTCTGTCTTCAGCCTCATAGATTCTATTCTCTCTGCCCTCTACTGCTTTCTGGAGTTCATCTGTTTTGTTGCCCTGTTCTGATACTGTTTTAGCTTGTTCAGCTAGTTGCCTTCTTAGCTCAGCGATTTCAGCTTTCAGCTCTCTAATAACCATGAGATAATTAGTATTTTCTTCCATAGTATCATTTGTTGTTCCTGTATTTCTGATTACAATTTTTTTTCAAATTCTTTACTCACTCCTGTTATTATTTCCTTAGCTAATGTTTGGATGTTGAACTCGTTATTTTGTGCTTCACCCTCTGGAGGTCTTTTAGCTGGACTCTTGTCCTGGTTCGATTCTCCAATATTTCTTCTTGTTTTAACCACTTTATATATTATGTTATGAGTTCCCTTTACTTTTCAAATTACTGATCACTATTGCCTGGGTTGACTTGTATCTAAGTAAGTTAATTAAAGGGTTCACAGTGGTGGAAGTTAACAGTTGTTTCAATAGTATTTTAATCCCTGAGTTGGAGCTCAGTGGTTTAAAAGCCTCTTTTTTTTTTTTTCCTTCCCTGTAGGCTATGGGAGCCTGAGGGCTTTTAAACTATCAGTAGGCTTCTTAGCTTAATCACTGATTCCTGACCAAGAGATAAAGCAGAGTGTGGCAGAGATAATCCAGTGTTTATGCAAAGACACTTTCACAGCCCCTCAGCTATGTCACCGAGGTATAGGTCTTCTCCTGAGTTTCCTGGTTATATGCAAAGACACTTTCACAGCCCCTCAGCTATGTCACCGAGGTATAGGTCTTCTCCTGAGTTTCCTGGTTAGATCTCTGTCCCCTGGTGTCCCTCCGTATCGCTGCTTCAGATTCTGAGGGCAGTAGCAATGGAGATTCAGAGTTGCACTTGGTGAGTCTCTCCTCCCTTAAGCTGTCCCCTTGTTGGTGGAGCAGACTGGAGGTGGTGTCTCAACTGATAAACTGCTGGACTGTTAGTAGTCACTTAATCTCTCCTTAGGCTCCTCTCTCCTCTCTGTCACCAGCCACACGTGTTTGTACTCACCGGTGATTTTCTGGGTTCCTGTGGTCATTCTAGTCCTGTCTTGTTTTGGTCCCGGGTGGTCTCCTTTGGTATTCCTAGTTGATCCGGGAGAGGAGAGGAGAGGAGAGGAGAGGAGAGGAGAGGAGAGGAGAGGAGAGGAGAGAAAGCAATCTGCTGCAGCTCGTAGCTCCGCCTCCAGAAGTCTCTTGGAGGGACATTTTGATGTAATAATATGTGTATGTATGACTTGGAAAGGAAAAGAAAATGGGGGACCATAGGAAGAAATGGGCAAATATATACAAATATAGACAGCTGGTTGTAGAAATAATGGTTAACCCATATTTGTAACCTTGAGAGAACTGCTGTAGCTTACAGTGGAGGGAATGGGGATACAGAACTCTGGTGGTGGTAATGGTACAGAGTTGTACCCCTGTTAACTTGTAACTTTGTAAATCAGTGTTAAATCACTAATAAAATTTAAAGAGAGAGAGAAGAAAGAAGCAGCATCCATCCATTCATCCAACTGACACCTATTATGTGGTGTCAGTCACTGTTCAAGGAGCTGGGGAGACAGCCATGAACAAAGCAGAGCATTTCTTCCATGAAGTTCACATTCTAGTGGAGGGGGGAGACAGTGGACAAGTCAACAAACAAGTGAGCAAGATGATCAGAATGATGTAAACGACTACCAAGAAAATCCAATAGGCTCACATGGTGAAGAGGGTCAAGGACTTTGGAATATGAAGTGCAGTGAATACAAAGAAAACAGTCAGATAAGACTTCTCTGAAACAGAAATGAGTGCTGAGTTAGTTTCTTAAGCAATGGAGAGAAAGATGATCTTATCTCAGGGAGAAGGAAGGTTAAAGGAAGAAATCTTGGGGCAGGGAGGCACTTAGCTCCTGGATTAAGGAACTGAAAGAAGACTCTAGATCTGGGATTCAAGGAAGAAGGGAGAGAAAGGCTGAGGATGTGAAAGGTAGGAAAGGATGTACACTAATATTACCAACAGGTCCTTGGAATCTGCCAGTTTTAAGCATAGCCACATATAATAAAATAAGATCCTTGAGTGTCATCATTTCACCTGACATAGGCTGCGATTGTTATTTTCTCTTCAGTGTTATAGCAAAGTTGAACAAAACATTATTATTTGCAGTTCTGCTCTGCTAGATGTTAAGTGAAGGCCTTCAAATTAAATGGAAAGTTGATATGCCGGAGCTTTCAGCAGAAGAATAAAGAAATTCAGTTTCATCTTATAAAGAGTTATTTATTTATTTATTTATTTATTTATTTATTTATGAGAGAGAACCAAAGCATCATTGTGCCAGGGAAACATATGTCAGGGATAAAACTCAGGACCTCATGCTAAAGAATCCAACACCTCCCAGGCCATGCCCTTCATTTTAAAAGATCATTTTAGCTGTAGTGTACTTAAGTGGAGGATCCCAGGACCAGTGAGGAGATATTTGCAAGTTTCCAGGCAAAATATAGCTGATGTTCTGCTGGTAAACATTTAACTGCCTATCATAGGTTAGGCTGGGGACCGTCTAGCCTCAGATTGTATAAGACCCATGAAGTTATTTGTTCTGGTCCTACCAATGCAACTGAAGCTTTTTTTCGTAGTAGCATTAAGTGCTAATTTTTTTTAATTTCAAAATTTTTAAAATATTTATTTATTTCCTTTTGTTGCCCTTGTTTTATTGTTGTAGTTGGTGCTGGATAGGACAGAGAGAAATGGAGAGAGATGGGGAAGACAAAGAGGGGGAGAGAAAGATAGACACCTGCAGACCCGCTTCACCGCTTGTGAAGTGACTCCCCTGCAGGTGGGGAGCAGGGGCCTCCAACCGGGATCCTTAAGCCGTCTTTGCTTTGCGCCACGTGCACTTAACCCGCTATGCTACCAGCCGACTCCCTAAGTGCTAAGTTTTAAATTAACAATTTTGTATGACCTGAGAGTGATGTTATAAATAACCCAGTGGCATAAAAAAGAAAAAGTTCCCCACCCCTGAGTTGGAGGGTAGAGGTGGTTGGCATTTGTTTCAAGAAACTGTTGGTATGCACAGGAAAGGCAGAGAGGGTGTGAAGAGAACACTTTACAGTGGTGGTCCAAAGTTCATGTTTCTTCCATGAATAAATGAACAAAGAATGGGTAAAGAACTCTTTAAATGTCTTTAAACCCAAATTTCACATTTAAAATTTTCAAAAAAAAAAAATGTAGTTCCTTTCACTCCATAGCCAGCACATTTAAAATCTAGACATGGGAGTCAGGCGGTAGCACAGTGGGTTAAGCACATGTGGCACAAAGCGCAAAGACCAGCATAAGGATCCTGGTTCGAGCCCCAGCTCCCTACCTGCAGGGGAGTCACTTCACAAGCGGTGAAGCAGGTCTGCAGGTGTGTCTATCTTTCTCTCCCTCTCTCTGTCTTCCCCTCCTCTCTCCATTTCTCTCTGTCCTATCCAACAATGACATCAATAGCAACAATAATAACTACAACAAGAATAAAAATAAGGACAACAAAAAGGAAATAAATAAATATTTTTAAAAAAATCTAGACCTATTCTATCACCACTTATTTCACTTCTGCAGTTGAAGTACCCAAATCCAAAGCAATGCCATTAGACACTTAAAGAAAAATCTCTACAGCTAGAGATAGCAAAAGAAAAATAAGACACAAAGAAAATAGATGGTAAACATAAACCCTAATTACCAATTTTTTTGGTGGTTGCTAGTGGTGGTGAAAGGTAACTTGGGTAAGAACATTTGGTCTGCTGTGTGAGTATGTTAGAACTTACAGGGAGATACTTTTGTACAAATGACAGTTGATCCAGTGACTTGCTGTAAGTATATCCTAGAAGAAAACAAAAAGGAAAAATCGGGCTAATAATGTTTGGCAATTTGTTGTTTCTAAAGACCTCTATAGAAGCAGAAAAGGAAAGTGCTATCCATGACCTTCAGTTTATCAGTGAGGCAGCTCATGTCCAGAGAAGTTCATCAGCCAGCTCAAGGGTCAACACTTACAAATGACAAAAAGTAAAAGTCAGTTTAATAGGTTACCCCAGATGGTGTCTCCATGATGCCTCCCTCTTCCTCCTCCTTGGCAATGCTGGTAGGGAAGTGATCAGGTTAAACAGACCTCTCTGCACTAATGGAGCCTTTCCAATAACCTTCTGGAACTCTATGCCTCTTATATTCAACCGACTCCTTAGATAGCAGTGAACACTACCTATGCTATCAGAAATGTCTTAACTTTACTGAAAACACTGTCTAGTTGTACTGTCTTGATATGTTGTGTTTGAATTCTAGTATTATGTTCTTCTGTATAGAATGCAAAGTACCATCGTTAAACATAAATAAATAAATAAATAAATAAATATTTTGTAGCTCTGAGGTCAGCCTGGAATAGCTAGATGCTTTGCACTAGGCATATTGGAACACAATCTGGGTGTGAGTTTAAGGCATACTGGGTGTCACCTATCCATTTCTCAGCAGAAAACCTCCTTCACTAGCCTGGTCAGCTAGCCATCTTGTCTATTCTCTAAGATTACTGGTGATATAAAACTAAGTGAATCAATCCAGAACACTCTGCCTGCACAGTGGCTTGGGGAAAAATAAGACCTTTGATTTCAGCCTTTTGTAGGAAGGGAAAAGCTGTATTTTGTCACATTGCAGCCCTGTGAGAATGGAGGTCTTTCCATGAAATAGTCTGCCTTTCCTGCCATCTGGATATGTTTTAAACCCTCTGGGTGGGAGGAGGGACTAAAAGTTGGGACCAGTGTCACACCATATTTCTCTCATTCTCCAGTCAAAGGAAGATGAGCAGAACCACTCCATTCCAATTCCTGCTGCCAAAAGACCCTGTGCTTCCTAGGAGGTAAAAGAGTAAATAAGGTGTTGGGTTCCCAAGCTTGAGGTCCTGAGTTCAGTCGCTGACATCAGATGTGCCATTGTGGTGTGCTGGCTCTATTTTTCAAATACATAAATAAATGCTATTTTTTTAAAATAAAGTTAGTCTTATGTTTCAGAAGGACTCCAGAATTTTATTCCCCCATTACTGGTTTAATTAATTCAGTGAATATTGATAGAACATTGCTTTATGCCAGGGTCTTTGGTATGTGGCTAGGAACTCAGAGGACTTATACATTAAATTAACTTGTAGTCTGGTGTAGATAGGATAGGCAGCCAAGAATTCATTTGGGGTTGGGGAAGTATTATAATGGTTATGCAACATGATTTTCATGCCTGAGGCACCAAAGATTCCAGGTTCAATCCCTAGCACATTATAAGCCAGAGCTGAGCAGTGCTATGGAAAAAAAAAAACAATAATTTGGCATTCAGCTTGTGGCATGTGCTCCAAAGTAATAAACACAGTGAAGTGGTATATGAGAACTATAAAAGATCATCTCCTTTCTCTTTCCAATTCATCCTGCTCACTTTCTGCAAACCTACCCTTCCCAAATCACTGATTCTCATTTTGTCTCCCCCTCAGTAGTTAAACATGGTCTCCCCACACACACAGTAAGCGGTTTCTGTGCGTGACTTTTGTTTGTTTTTGATAGAGACAGAGAAATTGAGAGGGAAAAGGTTCGATAAAGGGGGGAGAGAAAGAGACACCTGCAACACTGCTTCACTGCTTATGAAGCAACCCCCCCTCCACAGGTGGAGGCTAGAGACTTAAACCTGGGCCTTTATGCATGTTAACATATGTGTTTTGTATGTTGTGCCACCAGCTGGCCCTTTGTGCCTGGCTTTTGTGGAATCTCCCTGCTCAGTGCCTTCCTAGCCCAACATTCACTATAATCCTCCTGTTCTTGTCTTTTCGTACTGAATGGCTCAGTCTAGAACACACACTTCTAGCCCTTAAGCTTTTCTCATCTGTTCCACTTTGCAAATACTGCTTTGGGTCATTCATTCTGCAACTGGGTATTATGTCTGGCACCTAACCAAAGTTGGATTGAGTCTGGTTTATCTCTGTTCTCAAAGATCTCACAGAACTGCTTCTTGCACACATACCCCAAGAATATTTCCCCATCACCTTATCCACTGAGAGGTTGCCCCATCACAACAAGCCCTTTTTTTGTCTCTAACTTACACCAATGCTATACCTCTGTGCATTTATTTCAAAAAGTCCTATTCTTCATAGTTTTGGGTAGAACTAAGGCACTCTGCTCAATCCTGTATCTACTGAGTGTTCCTGGGGTGTGTGTCAGTTGATTAGTAAGAGCCTGGCACTTAAAAATCATTATTCTGTCCCCTCCAACATGTTCTTCCCTCCAGACTTAAGAACTGCAGCTCTTTAAAACTCTCTTTCACGTCTTTTCTCCAACCACTTAATCATCCTGTGGCTCTTCTCAAACTGTTAATCAGCTTTTAAAATATCATTAGTGAGAGCTTTTTTTTTTCTTTCTTTCTTAAAGAAGGTCTTTAAACTAGAAGCTAAAAAGAAGGCATAATAAATGTAGAGAGTGTCTGAGTTCAACTCTGTCCCTTTTGGCCTGGATAGAAGCTCCTTCCATCACTTAATAGGTCCAGCTCACTGCTGTGTCTCAGTATAGTTCCACAGCCTCTGAGATAACAGTGTCCTGTAAAGAAATCCAATCTGAGAGGATGAGAACTTAGCCTATACACCCCTCCACATTTCTCTCCAGACTGCTTGTGCTCACTGAGTTCACAGAGGTAAAGAGAAGGAGGAGGATGAGGAGGAGAAGGAGGAGGAGGAGGAGGAGGAAGAGGAGGAGGAGAAACCCAGACCTGGGCAGAACATCCCATGAAGAATCCACACACTCTCACAGAGTTTCAGGTACCAGCATGCACACAGAAAAGAGTGGGAGGTAAACTTAGACTGATTCACACTAAAGTGTTACTGACTTCCCATGCCACTATGCCTGCCAAGTAATTTTTTAAACTTTTTTTCTTTAAAAAATTTTTTTTATTATCTTTATTTTTATTTATTGGATAGGGACAGCCAGAAATTGAGAGGGAAGGATGTGGTAGAGAAAAAAAGAGACAGACAGACACCTGCAGTACTGCTTTACCACTTGTAAAGCCTTCCCCGTACAGGTGGGGACCAAGGACTCGAACCTGGGTCCTTGCACATTATAACATGTGCTCTAAACCAGGTGTGCCACCACCACCCCCCCAAGTATTTTTAAAACATCTTTAAAGAGCTAATATATGTATGAGAAGGGAGAATGAGGTAGAGAGGGAGAAAGAAAAAAAATATATATATATCCAACACTCATGAAGGTAGAGACTGGGGGCTTAAACCCAGGTCCTAGCACATGGTAATGTGTATATTCTACTGGTTGTACCACTGTCTGGTTCCCCCCCCCATCAAGTATTTTTACCAAATTGTTTCTAATGGCAGAGGAAGAGAGAATATGGATACTGAAGAAGTGGGGAGGGGCCTCTTTGGACTCTTAGCCACCTATCCCAGAAAGTTTATGTTAAAAATTCGTGTGATATGTGCATTCTTTTCCAAAACATGCACACATGACTTTTCTTAAAATAGAAATCATTTTATTGCCCTTATTCTTTATGCCATGAATCTCATGTTTATAAATACACAATGAAGATATCCAGGAAAAAGTTTCATGAAAAAAAAAAATCTCAAAAGTCACCTTAAGTCCTAATTGCCTGACAGAATTTTTTTTTTTTTTACTCTTTCTCTCCTACACCATTTTCTATTAATATGTACACATTTCTTGTTTTATTAGAAAATGACATTTTAAATTATTTACCACTGTATAGCAAATTCTGGCTATTTTTCTTGTGGTATCAGATTCAGGTCCTGGGATAGCCCACTGGGTTTGCAACTGGAAAAACAGGGTAGCATGGACTAAGGTGTGAGCCTTTCAGCAACTTTGCATATTCAGAAAAGGGAGGAAGGAAGAAAGAGGCCAAAAGGACTTTCTGAAAAGGCACTGGGTGGGCACTTCTTATTTTTTAAATTATTTATTAATGAGAGAATGAGGGTGAGGGTGAATAAGAGTATCACTCTGGCTCATGCAATGCCAGGAATATAAGTCAGGGTCTTATGTTTGAGAGTCCAACCCTTCATCCACAGCACCACCTTCCAGGCCACTGTGTGGTCACATTGTGTGTGTGCCATGTGCGTGTGCATGTGTGTGTGTGTGTGTGTGTGTGTGTGTGTGTGTGTGTGTGTTGGGAGCAGCTTCATTAAGTCACCCCCACCTCAGGTCCTGCCTGGCCCTCAGCCCACAAGCAGTAGATAGACTGTACCCAAAAATATTTAGGACCATGAACACTGTACAGAGAGCTGGGTTCTCCCTGAACCATCCACTGACCAACCTAGATTAATCTTTGCTGCAAGGAGGCCTCAGCAAAACTTGAAGCATGCCAGCTCCTAAAGAAGTGTTTTCTTTCTTCCAGCAACGAAAATTAATGAGCTCCATCTTTGGCAGAGACAAGACATTTCCACTGTGGCATTGGCAGGGCTTCCACCAGCAGCACCAGAACGTTAAAGAAACCCCACATTGAAAGCCAGAAGGAACAAAGGTAAGGAGGGATTGGTCCAATTTCCTCCCTCTTGCAGACAAAAGAAATGGGCAAAGAAGACAGGAACAACTTACCTGGCTGGGAGAGGTGTGTCTGTGTAGAGGGAAGTGCTTTCTGGGGCTGTTCTAGAACCATCCACTTCTGTTGGCAGCACAATGCTCTCCTTATTCCCTGTGCCCTTGCTATTTGGTGACTGACTAGCATGCTTACCTGGGACAGTGTCAGCAGCAAACATTCAGATACTGTCTGGGTCTGAATCCTTCAGCCACAGCACGGGGGCCTCTCTCCACAGAAGTAGAACCAGCAGAGTCTGCCTTACAGTCTCTCACTGTTGGAAACCAGTTGGCAGGCTGAGTTGAATAAACACAGCGCGTCCCTTAGTTGTCAACAAGGACTTGTTCATTCATTTCACAAATGATTTTGGAGCCTCTGCTGTGCTCCAGGGGCTAGAGTGGCTGCAGGTACAACAATGAGCAAAGCAGATATAGGCTTTCTCTAAGAAGAGGCTTGAGAGAGGGAGATAGACAGGCAGCATTAGACAAAGATGTGCAATAACTTCAGCTATGAATATCACAGGATGAAGAGACAGAAGGTTATGGGGGGGCAGTGGGAGGCTATTTTAGGATGCCTGCATAAAGCCTCAATTGACATTAGAGTGAAAGATGAATTACCTGAAGGAACTAGCTATGGGAAGATATAGGTGAAAAAATATAGCCCAAGGAAACAACATATGCAAAGACCCTGAGGTAGGAACAAATGTCATGATTGATGGTAACTGAACGAAAATTGTAAGGAAGTAATGATATTGAACAAAGGGTAAAAACAAGCAGTCTATTTTTTCCCAGTTTTATTTATTTATTTATTTATTCATGATTTAATAATGATTAACAAGATTGTAAGATAACAGGGGTACAATTCCATACAATTCCCACCAACAGAGCTCTATATCCCCTCCCCTCCCTCCACTGGATGTTTCCCATTCTTCATCCTTCTGGCAGTGTGGACCAAAATTCTGTTTGGGGTGCAGAAGGTGGGAGTCCACCACCAGAGTTCTGTATCCCTCCCCACCATTGGATGCTTCCCTATTCTTCCTCTGGGAGTATAGACCAAAATTCTATTTTGGGGTGCAGAAAGTGGGAGTTCTGGCTGCTGTAATTGCTTATACAATGGACATGGACATTGACAGGTCAATCCATACCCTGAGCCTGTTTCTGTCTTTCCCTAATGGGATAGGGCTCTAGGGAGGTGAGGTTCCAGGACACATTGGTGAGGTTGTCTGCCCAGAGAAGTCAGGTTGGCGTCATGGTAGCATCTGCAAGTTGGTGGCTAAAAGGCAATAAGATGTATAAAGCAGGATAAATTGTTTAATAATCAGGAAACTAAAGGTAAGAGTAGAGCAGATTAAACTAAGGGTCTTTGTGTGGGAAGAAGCTAGGAAGTCTATTTTAAGTATATTCCAAGGGGCCCATGACTTTACTAATTTTTTGCCTAAGTGTGACAGATAACATGCAAGTGAGCTAAAAGTATTGTCTGGGAAGATGGTGTCAGAGTTGAGAATAGGACTAGAAGCTGGATCAGGGCAGAGAGTAGCTCCCAAATATGAGGAGAGTATTTAAATACCATTAAATGTAAACTCCATCGACCTTAGGGCCCATATCTACTCATATTTAGCACAGGAGCCTGTGTAGTCTCTGCATCTCTGTCAGTCTGAGCTTGCATTCCATGGTCACAGCTAGGAACATTCTAGGCTGCACTCATTTCAGGACCAGTCTTCATCGAGTGGCAGAGTATGTTGACCCAGCCTCCCTTTGGAGAGTGGGGCAGTCCCTGCCATTGCTGTTCTACATTGAGGACAATGTCCTGTAGAGGTCCACAAGAGGGCTTATGATGATGTTCCTGATGGAAGTGACCAGTGATAGTGGAGAAAGAGATCTGTTAGATATTTAGGCCCATCATATCTATGTTGGAATTCAGATGAAAGAAGTGGTGTCTGACTACCTCAGATGTTCTCTAGAGCCTCTTCCCTCTCAGTGATGGTACAAAAACAAAAGTTCCCAGGCCCAGTGGAACTGGGGTTCAGAGCCCTCTGTTCATCTTCCCCTAACATTTCCTTTCTGGGAGCATGGATCAAAATTTTTCTTCAAGGTGCAGAAGGAACCCATACCTCTAGCCATTCTCTGTCTTTCCCTAGTAGGGTAGAGCTATAGAAAGGAGAGGTTTTGGGACATGTTTGCCAAGCACTTCATGTATTTGCAGTGATGTTTCTCAAAGTGTGCCTGGACCAGTGGCAGCACCAGAACAAGTAACAATGAATATTATTGAGTCCTACTATGTGAGGAATGAAATTTAGTCCTGGTTAATTCCTGGGTGAAGTTCAGGAATCTGTATTCTTAAAGCCCTCTAAGTCATTCTAATATACTCCAAAGTTCAAGAACCACTGTTTCATACTCTAAAATTTAGGGCAATCTCCAAATAGAGGCCATCTGATCTTTGGCTAGAGGCACCCTAGTCTTAATAACCCCAAGTACGGGAAAAGGGGACTGAGCCTTTAGAAACTTTCTAGACTTTGGCCCTTTGTGTGAATTTTTCTTTTCTTCCTGAGCTTATTACATACAATTTTTGCACCTAACTACCGATTGTCTAAGGACATCTGAATTGGATCTGACTTGAAGAGATGAGGGGTGAAGAAGGGCTAGCAAAATAGTTTACTTGAGAGTGCATTGCTTTGCCCCGTGTGCATCCCAGGCTCTAGGCCAGCCTCCACAGCATTGGAGGAAGCTTCAGTACTCTCTCTCTCTCTCGTTCTCTCTCTCCTCCTGTCTGTCTGAAGAAGTCATCCTGGAGTGATGAAGTCTTAGTGACAAACAAAAGCAGTGATGGAGGACTTAAGCTTCTCATTATTTTCCTGAGCTAATATTTAATAATTGAATTTTTTGCCTTAGGACATACCATGTAGTAAAATAAAAATCAACGGCTTGTCTTGGAATGATTGCTCAATCTACTCCATCATATAAATGCATGATGGGGACAGCTAAGGATTTGGGGACACCTCCTTAAGTTAACTTGTGTGTGAAAAATTGTGTGGAAAATGGGTCTGGTTTAATTGTGCTGATATAGGCAACTCTATTTATTTATTGGATAGAGACAGTCAGAAATCAAGAGGGAAGGGAGGGATAGAGAGAGTGAGAGACACAGAGATACCTGCAACACTGCTTCACCACTTGCAAAGCTTTTCCCCTGCAGGTGGGAACTGGGGGCTCGAACCTGGGTCCTTGCCCACTGTAGCATATGCGCTCAACCAGGTGCGCCACCACCCAGCCCCCCATAGGCAACTCTTGACATTGGGTAGTTCCTAATTGTCTCCCAGGCTGAAAGTGTCTGTAGTGTATGCAGCCTTCATTGCTTCTGCATTAGCACAGGCTGAAAATAGCATCCACATGTGTTAACTTAAAAAATTATTAATAGGAAGGGAGAGAGAACCAGAACATCACCTTTGGTATATATGATCAAACTCAGGACCTCATGCTTTACCCACTGTGCCACCTCCAAGATTGTCCATTGCAGGCATGTTCACCTGCCCTTCCTTATCCCTTGATGTCAGTGACAGTAACAGGTCTTTGGGACCACACCAATGGGGTGACATCACAATGGAGTACATCAAAGAGCTTGGGACTGGGTGGTCCCCAGGTTCAGGAGAGCAGTTGACCCTCTGAGAACTGACCTGCTCTTACTGAGTCACAGCACCTAAGGAAGATTCACCTGTAACACCAATCACCAGGTAGGCTTGGCAAGCACTCAATTCCCCAAAAGCCATGGAAGGCAAGACAGCCAAAGGCAGGCTGGCCTATCACCTCCTTAAATGGCTTCCTCTCACAAGATCATCCAAGCATGCTGTTAGTCAGTACATGGCCATTCATGAGTGTCGGGCTGCACCGCGGAGAAGAGAGAGAGGAGATCCGGAGCGAAGAGGAAACACAAATCTTTATTTGCGCTGGCACCTCAGAGTTGGGTGAGAGAAAAACAGGTTGGGCCATTTGGAGGTAGCGAAAATGGCCGCCTCATGCAGTAACCTTTCCTGCGTCTAAACACCGAAGTGAAGCACCGGCAAGAGAGAGAGGTGCGGAAGAAGAAGGGCTTTTATGGGAGCAGCTCTCGCAAGAATGGGAAGGGGGAGGAGTAGCCACAGCACTCCAGGGTAGGATAACAACTCTCGTGAGAATGGGAAGGGGGAGGAGCAACCAGAGCACCGCAACCATTGCGGGGAATAGACAATGCCCTGAGGGCACAACATGGCAGAACAGGCACTCCGAGAATGTCCCAACTCTCACGGGAACTAGCGATAACCCAAGGGGACAACATGGCAGATGTGACTGCATCTGCACAATTTCCCAGCATCTCCCCCTTTCCTTTTATCTAATGGCCAGGGCAACAGTCTGTAAAGTCTATGAACTACTCAGGGTCAGTCTATGAAAAACCAGCAACGTGAAGGGAAGGAAGCTGCTGTAAAATTGTCTAAAGTGTCCAAAGGGTATACCAGCAAGTCCAATAAAAGTCTCAGTCCAAAGTAGGCGACTAGGGGGAGAAATGGCAGGGAACACATGAGGATGTAGACTCAGCTGGTGCTGACTCTTTGTGCTTCTGCAAGGCTATCATCCATAGGAAATGACCCTGTAACCTTCTCTAAGGCCTCATGTACCACGGGGCCCAGATACCTGGGCAAAAGTCAGTACACCCTTTTTGAGGCTCTGAGGCAGAGGCCATGTCCCCAGATGGCAATTCCAGCAAGAAACTACACCTCCTGGCAATGTGGACAGCAGCATGGCCTCATAGTGGCTTTTGGATGCTGAAATCACCTCTTTTTTTAAAAAAAAATTATTTATAAAATAAAAAATATTGACAAGACCATAGATTATGAGGGGTACAATTCCACACAATGGCCACTACCAGAATTCCATATTCCATCCCCTCCCCTTGAAAGCTTCCCTATTCTTTATCCTTCTGGAACCATGGACGAAGGGTTATTATGGGGCAAAACCACCTCTTTTCCAAACCTGTGTGTGGAGGGTCTTCCTCTCTGTAAACCTGACGGTTGCTTGTTTAAAACCTAATTCCTCCTCAAAGCCCTCTAGTAGAGCAGCTCACTTCTTGCCTTTTGGGGCAACTTGAGCATTATTTGAGATGATGATGGGGAGTGGGCAGATGGAGTAGAATACCAGAAAATAGGCAAAAATAGAAGACATGGTAGGTGCTTGGGCTGGGATGAACACCATTGCTCTGGCAGTATGTTGGCTCTTTTTTGGCACCACATAACAACTCAGTTACTCTGAACCTCACTCAGGGGTAGTTCTTTGCGGGGGGAGGACCCTGTGATTTGGAACAGGCTCCTTGCTGTAACTTGAGAGTGTAAAGTAGAAAGGTGTCAGGAGAAATCTATACCCTAAGTACTTGCCATCCCTACTCTGTCTTATGGAGGTGGCTGACACTAAGCTCTGCTTCACACATGAGAGTCCAAAGCTGCAGTGGATGGCCAAACCAACTGAAAACATTTCAGCTCCATGCCAAGCCCCACAAAAATCAAATCCTGAGGCCAGAGCTTGAAAATCCTGTAGTCTTCAGCCTGTGCCAATCCACATTTGGACAGCATACTTTGATGCTGTTGTCTTTGTCACTGGGCCTTTGTCGCTCCTAGCTGGCCTCCCCCCCCCCCCCCCAGATAGATGAGAGACAGAGGGAAACACAGCACAAAAGCTTCCTCCCTTGTGGTGAGGGCTGGGCTCAAACCTGGGTCTTGTGCATGACAAAGCAGCCACCCTCCTAGGAACAAATACTTACTAAGCAAATATGTGTCAGATCTGCTATCTCTATTACTGCTCTTAATTCCTAATAGCAGGAAGGTAAAGCAGGTGTCCTTGCACTCATTTCACAGACACAGAAACTGAGAATTGTGTTATGTGCTATATGCTGCACTCGAAGAGGAATATTAACCGAGAATCTGTAACTGCTGCTGATGTAGAAAGGCGTCACTGGTGTTAGAGTGCTCTGAAAATAGAATGCATTGTTCTGTGAGGCGGTGAGGGTGCCTTTGGAAATGTCCAGGCAGGGTAGTGGCTTCCATCAAATGGACTGGGACATGGCTCTTGTGATCAGTAGGGAGCTGGACTGAAAGACCTTTACAGGTAGATTCAAATCCAGACCTGTGGTATCAGCCTCCATGTCTGAACCCAAGTGGGTCAGAGCTCTTGGGGGCAGGGGAGGCCTGAGAACTTAATGTGTAGAGAAGGGAGGGAGCACAGACCGGCTGGGAGCCAAGAAGGAAACAGGAGGCAAATAACTAGGGTCATAGCCAGTTTGCAGAGTGAGTATTTATTGAAGGGATGAATGAAGAGATGAGAACACCAGAACTGGAATCAGGCCTGACTGCTAATAAAATCTTTCAGTCCATCACTCTTTATCTCCTAAGACTTCTTCCTATGAAGATTATGACATAGTCAACATTCATTGAGCACTTACTGGGTTCCAAGTATTTGGGCAGAGATTATTCCCCAGCATATGTCCCTAACCATTACATGGGTGCCATTATCCTCATTTCTCAGATGATCTTGGTTGGGCAAAATGCCTAAGAAGTGAGAGACAGAGCTTGTGGAGACGTCACAGACATTAAATGGCAATACAGGTCTGAATGATCCCGAGAGAGCCTGTGTCTCCATCTGTTGCTACTAGTGTGTGCTGTGAAGCACTGACCCTTCTTATCTTTCTCTAAGATGAACTGCTGGTTACTTGTCCGGCTCCTGAGCAACTATTTCCATCACCGTCTAGACTTGGTCTTGATCGGTATCAGGTGCCCCTTGCGCCTGGTGGGACAAGATGGAGAGATGGTTTCCACACCAGCGGATGATGTGTGCCAGGGAAGAAAAATATGCTAATTGAAATCAGCTTTGGCTAATTGTAGCAATTTCCCTTCTGTGTGTTGCCCTGAAATAGTAGCCACACTGTTCTTTTTTTTTCACATCAGGGAGCAAATTGGCAGCTTAAATGAGGTTGCAAAGAAGTCAGTTAAACAGACCTCTTTGCTTTCAATTACCATGGATGAAGCCCTGGACACATTCTCTGAATAAGACCCTGGTCTCACTGTTTAAGGATATGGCCTTTTAATGTAGAAAACTCAAACTAGAAGAGCCTCATTTAATCCTGGAAAGAACCAGAACCTCAAAGATGTAATGAAGTACACAGTCCAAGAGTAACTACATAGTCTGACCTTGAGCCCAGCTCCTGGTTTGTCTCTGCTTTGTTCTGGCCAGTAGAACTTTCTGAGTTTACAATATTTTTTCTCAAATTGGCTACCTCAGAGTAGCCATGCGTCAACTGGGTACTTGGCATGTAGCTAGTAGGACTGAGAAACTGAATTGTCTATGTTACTTAATTTTAATGTAAGTTGACTACTATGTTTCATCCTTGGGATGGCTGGGATAGAGTACTTGGTGATGGGTGGAGTGTGGAACTACACACTGTAATTTTACAATCTTGTAACCTTCTAATCACAAATTAAAAAAAAAAATGAAAAAGAAATCACCTCCAGTTTCATCCATTTGGCCCCAAAGGACACAATATCATCTTGTTTTAAATTGCAAAGTAGTACTCCATTGAGTATGCATCCTACAACTTCTTTATCCAGTTATCTGTTGATGGGCATTTAGGTTGCTTCCATATTTTGGCTGTTGTGAATAAAGCATGTAGCTTATTTATTCTGATTATCATGTGGTGTAGAGAGAGGGCTCTCTGGGTTGCCTAATATAAGGACACTAATCCCATCCAGGAGGACTTCCCTTCATTCACCCCTTCATTTCAGGATGTTACACACTCAGCCCATTGCATAGTATTTTCTTGAATTGTGTTCTCTTGTCTTTCACCATCTCTCCAGCTTAGAGGTGCAGCTATGCAAGGACAGTTATTAGAAACCATATTTAAGCCTTATCACTTTAAGGAGATGATACCTATTGAGGCGTCCTAGCCTCCAGCATGAAACTTAAAAATTAATCTAGTCATGGCCAAAGAACACTGGTCCCAGGGCTGTTAACTGGCTTTACTGTGTGGTCTAGGGGGGCTGGGAGTGAGTGATGGCACAGGTCATACTGGCAGTTCTCTTGCTACAGAGGACTCATCAGAACCTCGGATAAACTGAAGTCTACTGTGAATCTCCAAAAGGGAGGACGTTATAAGTGGTTGTTCTGTTGGACACACTTTGGAAGATTATTAACTGAACTCCACCCCACCCATTTTGTAGATATGACAACTGAGGCCAAGAAGGGAAAGTAACTTGGGTGAGGTCAACTGTAATTGACTGTTGAACTGCACGTGGGTTGTGTGTGCTTTTAACCCCCTCATGTGCTAAGTCTAAATCCAGGCATGACTTTGGACTCCCCCACACTTGACTAACAGCCTGCTATTGACTGAAAGCCAACTCATGTCTTTCTTAATAGTCAGTTAACATATATTTTGAATATGTAATATGTAGTGTATTATAATAAACTAGAGAACAGTAAATGTGAAGAAAGTTATAAGGAGGAAGGGTGGGGGGAGGGGATAGTGAAGAGATAGGATACCAGATTTTCATGCTAGAGATCCCAAAAGTAGCAAATTAAGTCCCTGGCAACACTGTGTTCTCTCTCTCTCTCTCTCTCTCTCTCTCTCTCTCTCTCTCTCCCTCTCTCTCTCTCTCTCTCTCTCTCTCTCCCTCTCTCTCTCTCTCTCTCTCTCCCTCTCTCTCTTTCTCTCTCTCTCTTTCTCTCTCTCTCTCTCATAAAACAATATCTTTAAAATGAAGATCTGAGCAGACAAGATTTTACTAGATAGGGCTTATGCCATGCCATGCATTCAGCCCAGGTTCAAACCCCAGTATCACATGGGGAGTGTCACAGCACCAGAAAATTCAGCTGTTTCAGGAGCAGTGAAATTTCTCATGGGTGAGTTCCTAGAGAGAAAAATAAAATGAATAATAAAAAATTATGGGGCTGAGGAGATAGCAAATAGTTATGTAAAAGACTTCCCTGCCTGAGGCTTAGTGGTCCCAGGTTCTATCTCCAGCACCACCATAAGCCAGAGCTGGGCAGTGCTCTGATCTCCCTCTCCCCCCTCCCTGCTCTCTATAACTTCTTTAGATTAAAAAAAAATTAAGTGAAAACTATAAGGAAAAGAAAATCCGTTCAAAGTACTCATTTGTAGACAATAATCTTTGTATAAGTGGATGATCTTTGTATAAGTGGATCTTTGTGTAAGTGGAACTATTCCTGTGCAGGGCCAATTGTATTTAGCACTGGACCTATTCTTAACTCCATGACAGTGACATTTCCGATGCTGTGTGGAAGCAGCTCCTTGGGCTTCAGGTCAGCCCTGAAGCTTTGACAAACCCCAGCTTTGACTACAGGTACACAGGATTCTGCTGGCTGCCTAGCACATGCCCCTCACTGCTGGGGACCCAAAGGCAGTTAGCAAACATGCAGAAAGCCTTGTGGGTCTAGACCAGCAGGTTGATGGCACTGATGAGGTTGAAGAAGCTTGAAGCTTGGCTGCCCGTGGAAGAGTCACTCACAGTCAGTGAACTGAGAGTGCACTTTCATCCAGACAGAACACATGCGTCAGGGCTGGTGCTACTAAGTGAGGTCACACACATAACAGCATATCTTTTATGACCTTCTGGTCAGGCACTTCATGCTTGTTTCTTCCAAGCCACTTAATAATCCCCATTTCTAAATAAGAGAAAAGCAGTTATGATTTAGTTGGTGGAACTCACAAATAGGAGGTAAAGATGAAGGATATGAAGGATTTAAGTTCTTTTCCTTACCAAGTATGCAGTCTTGAATCAGTTATTAAACTCTCTAGGTCTTATTTTCCCTGGCTGCTAAACAGAGATAAAGTGTGATCCTTCCTTGGGCCACTGTGATAAAGATTAGAATATACCTGTGAATTGCACAGTGCCTAACCCATCCATGAAAGTACTCCTCATGTGGTGGCAGCACTGGAGAGTAAGATCGAGTTCAGTTTCCTTGCTTTCCAATGGCAAAGTCAAGAGCAAACACAGGTGTGACCAGTGCCCTAGGGTGGCTCTTTCTTTCTGCCCCTGCGTTGTGCCCCTGCGTTGTGTCCCTGCAAGAAGCATATTCACAAACAGATGGTAATAATGCCCAGAGAGGTGTATCCTCTGCATAAGAAGGCATGATGTATGTGTCTTTTTGGGTTACTTCCTGGTGACTCTATCTAAAGGTAGGGTGAAAAGGATGTGGTGAGCAGGGTAGGGTGTGCATGCCTGACCCTTCAGATCAATATAAATTCCAAGGCTGATTGGGGTCAGCTTGTTCCATTAGCACTCAAGAGAGTGCTGATGCCACCCAGAGAGATGGGAGAGACTAGGGACCACACCCTGACACTTCCAAACAGGTTTGCATTGGAAACCAGCTCCACCAGCAGATAGATGTCTTTGAGGTGAAAATTCCAGCATAGGTTTAAAAGAATATAATGGGGATGGGCAGTCGGGGATGGAAAGGGGGACAGTGGGTGGTTCACCCAGTGGGGTGCACATGTTGCCATGCTTGAGGACCTGGCTTTGAGCCCCTGGTCACCACATGAAAGTTCCTGCAAGGATGAGGCTTCACAAATGGTGGAACAGTGCTGTGGTGTCTATCCTTCTCTCTGTGTCTCTTCTTTTTTTCCTTTATTGAGGGATTAATGTTTTTTTTTTCTTTTCGTATGTCACAACAACTGTATTTCACCATTTGGGGAAATTCCAATATATACACTCCAAAATACAGTACATCCAACAGCTAGGGAGTCACAGGTAAAAGTGTTTTTTTTTTTTTTCCTCCTCTTAGTTTTTTTTTTTTTTTTAATTTATTTAAGAAAGGAGACATTAACAAAACCATGGGCTAGGAGGCTTACAACTCCACACAATTCCCACCACCCAATCTCCATATCCCAGTTTCTCCCCTGATAGCTTTCCCATTTTCTATCCCTCTGGGAGCATGGACCCAGGGTTATTGTGGGTTGCAGAAGGTAGAAGGTCTGGCTTCTGTAATTGCTTCCCCACTGAACATGGGTGTTGACTGGTCGATCCATACTCCCAGTCTGCCTCTCTCTTTCCCTAGTAGGGTGGGTCTCTGGGGAAGCGGAGCTCCAGGACACATTAGTGGGGTCCTCAGTCCAGGGAAGTCTGGTTGACATCATGCTGGTATCCAGGACCTGGTAGCTGAAAAGAGAGTTAACATACAAAGCCAAACAAATTGTTGAACAATCATGGACCTAAAGGCTGGAATAGTGCAGATGAAGTGTTGGGGGATACTCACTGCAGACTCTTGCTTACTTTTTCTTTCAGAAAAAATATATATTTTTCCCTAGTTTATGGGCACGTGTGAACATATGCTCTATCTCAGGGGACCTGGACTATATCTAGGTTAGGGGACTTTATTGGGGAGTGGACTACCTGGAATGGAATTAGAGAATACTATGAAAGGAAAAGTCTCACCTGAGTGATGAAAGCTGAAGGGTTGTCATTCCACACCTGAAGTCTCTGGACACAGTCTGAAGTGAAGCATGCTGGGGTGGCACTCATTGCGTTTATTAGGTTGCAATCGGCGGATGCAATATTATTTGATATGAATTGAGAGAAGCATGCAGGAAAGTAGGCCCCACCCTAAGATTCCAGGACTGGGAGAAATATAGGCTCTATTGTGGAAATGTGAGGTTCCTGCTGTCTTAGGGTTCAAGAAGACAATGGATAGTTATTGTTATCATGACATTATTTGGTAATTGGGTTAACTTGAAAAAGTCCCTTTGTTAGGGTTTTCCGTATAATACCCAGCATCTTGTATATAGCAGTGCCACCAGTTGCTTCTGTTTTACCTGGTCTGGACTTTTGAGAGAGTCAGCATATCAAAGACTCAGCCTATGCGTTAAAAAGACGTAGTCTGTGTTTTAAAAAATTTGAGACATACAATCAATTTTTCCCCTCTCATATTAATTAGTGGTTTATATAACTACAATTTAATAGGAGTGTACATAAATGCCATTCCTACCACCAAAAGACTGTGTCCAATCCCCTCCCCACCCACCCCCACCCCCCTGCCGCCCCAGGAAGCAGAACGTCCACCCTCCCCCTCACCACAGGGTTTTTACTTTGATAAAAACTACTCTACTCTAGATTTAATCAGATCCTGCTTTTAGTTTCCCTTTCTGTTCTTCTTTCTCAACTTCTGTTGATGAGTGGGATCATCCCATACTTTTGTCTTTCTGACTTAGCTCACTTAACATAATTCCTTCTAGCTCCGTCCAAGATGGGTCAGATAAGGTGGGTTCATTGTTCATTGTTGGAGGATTAATGTTTCACAGTTGACAGTAAATACAATAGTTTGTACATGCATAACATTTCTCAGTTTTCCACCTAACACTACAACCTCCAGTAGGTCCTTTGTCATCTCTTTCTGGGACATGTACTCTACCCCCACCCTGTGTCTTCTATTTTTCTCTGTCTATCATGCTCTAG
Source organism: Erinaceus europaeus (assembly GCF_950295315.1). NCBI lineage: Eukaryota > Metazoa > Chordata > Mammalia > Eulipotyphla > Erinaceidae > Erinaceus > Erinaceus europaeus. Next base: position 56,599,131 of record NC_080162.1, on the reverse strand, counting down.
AGGAAAGAACAGAAAAAAAAAAAAAATGACTGCCACAAACAGTAGAGTCCAGACCCACCAGTGATAACCCTGGTGGCAAGAAAGAACAAAGAAAAGAGGAAAGGAAAGGAAGCTCATTAACCACTGGAAATAATATCTAACCACTGAGTAGTAATTTGGAAATGGAGGAAGAAACACTGCTTATGATTGAAAAAGAAAAAGCCTCTTTATAGAGAAGAGCAGAGCATTTCCCTAGAAAACAAAAACATGTTCAAGCTTGAAGATGAGAAAATGCAAGTTGAGAATTTTCTAAGAGATGAAACTTGACAGAGGTTCCTAACTGGGTTCCCTGGTCCAAAGTCTCCTGAAATTTGATGTCACGTTTTATGAGCATTTATAAATTGAGCATTTTTTGCAAGGAAAAAGTCTACAGCAGGAGAGATAAATTCATGATATAGCTTTGTTATATTGGCTTCATGCTTGGATACAGAAACTTAAATTATTGCCAAACATTAAAAAATGGGAAACTACACACAAAAATCTAGAAGTTTGCTTTTCTTGAAATAGTTTTCAAGATCTGACTTTCTGGGACCCATATTCCTCAGAGCAAGCTCTCTTCTTGAAATAAGATGTGGGGTTCCAGTCAACCACAGTCTACATTGTTTTGTGGTCTCCTTAAGGAATACCAAGTATTAGTCCTCATTAGAAGTCTCAATTCGTTTTTCTTCACTAATTAATTTTTTCACTTGTGTGGACCTTGTTTTTATGTTTCCAACCCCTAATCTGGAGCTCTGATAGATGTTCCAAAGATGGAGTTGGTGTATTGCACCAAAGTAAAAGACTCTGGGGTGGGGGGTGGGGTGAGAGGTGGGGGGAAGAGTTCAGGTCCTGGAACAAGATGGCAGAGGACCTAATGGGAGTTGTTGTGTGGAAAACTGAGAGCTGTTATGCTTGTATAAACTATTGTATTTACTGTCAACTGTAAAACATTAATCCTCAATAAAGAAATTTAGAAAAAAAAGATGTTCCAAAGAACTTCTGATGTCAAAAATATAATTGAAACTAAGATCCCTTTCAGCTCAAATTCCTCCCTGACAATGCAGTATGGAGACCCTTAGCAGGAACAGAACACCACCTTGCCCAGGCCAGGACACCCAGAATCTCTTCTTCCTGAGGAATGTGGTTATGCTTTGTACCCAAAAGTGTTTATAAATGGTCTGGCTTATCTTTTGATGACTCACACACACCAAAAGTTCTCCAGGAATTACTGGAACTCTTCTCTGCAAGAACCATGTTTGCAATACAGATAAAGTTCATTATATCTCTTCAGATGATGATGCAATAAGCTGTATCAGTGACAATCTTGAGGGAAATTCTTTATGAATGGCCTTGAGGACCTGCTTTTGAGTAGAGACAAATAAGAAAGGTGGAAGAGCACATCTCTCTTGCTGAGTCTCTCTTCTGAAGTTAGAGCCATAAACAATTTTAAGTGGGTCATTGTAATTGGGAAGACTGGGTAAGCCATAGTGCCGCTATTTGAGCTGAGTCTCATATGTTAAGGAAACCCTCCCAACCAAAGATGTGGAATTTTAAGAGAATTTAGAAGGGACAAGAACTGCCATGAAGGGCAAATACAAAAAATTTGAGACCTGAACACATCTAGGGAGGTTGAATCTTGGAGTAGGCATTCTGCCTGCCAAGGAACAAGCAGAAGACACAGACCATATGGGCCTTGCATATCTTAGAATGAAATGAAAGCAATACTTACAAAGCTTCTCAATTACACAGTTCCACCTGTTACCACAACATGTGTCCTTGCTGGCCAACAGCCAACTCCTGGAGCCACAGTATTAGCACCGAAGAAGAAGAATTCAGTCCAGAAATAAAAGGACAGAAAAGAATCACTTAGAAATCCAATAATTGAGGCCAGGTGGTAGAGCACTTGATAGAGCACACATATTATTATGTGTTTGGACCAGGCTTCAAGCCCTGGACACCACCCACAGAGAGAAGCTTCACAAACAAACAGTACTGCAGGTATCTCTTTCACCCTTTCTATCTTAACCCTTCTATCCAAGTTTTTCTTTGTGTCCATTCAATAAATGAATAAATTAAATTAGACTAATCCAATATTCAGTGCTTGAGACTGCAGATATTAGTCTGAGGCACATATGAATTTGGATCTGGTGGTCCCACTAGATTGGGTAGTTCACTCATCTACGAAAGAGAATAATTGTAGACTCCATGTATGCTACCTTAAGAAGCCCGGACAAGTGCTAGCTATTCTCTTAGGCATCATAGTCACTGAGCCTGTGGCTCTAGTATAAAGAGCAAGTAGTTATCATGGGAAAGGACCCAGGCCCACAAGCAGGGGGAAGCTGCCACTTTCTATGTCCTCTAGTGTATTTCCCCCACAGGCCCCCAAATCTCCCTTCCTCTGGGGATGTCTAGGAGATAATGAAGAACATGTTTTAGCACAGTGCAAGGATTGGGTATTTATCATGCACCCCTCAATATCTGAGGTTGCTCCCACCAGCAAGGTGAGAATGGTGTCTACTAAAATTGGTAAAGTTGTTATGAGTTTCATCCTGGAGAGGAGAGTATGTGAGCTTTATAGCCACCCAGATATGAGTTTATTTCTTGTCACTGCCTTTTGCCAGAAATACGGCTCTCTTTGCCTCAATTTTCAACCCGTCTCTTAAAATAGGAGCATTTCTCAGGTGTTGCAAGCTTCATTTTGAGAATAAAGTTTGGATATGGAGCCAAGAGACAGCTCCTGCAGTGGAACTTATATAACTTACCAGGTGTGAGACTCTGGGGTTACACCCCAGCTCCACATGGGAGCACCATAGATGGTGGAATGGTACTGTGGTGTGTCTCCTCTCTTTCTCTAAAGTAAATATGAAAAAAAATTTTTTTTGACTGGCAGGGGACATTCAGTGGTAATATTGTACATATACAAAGTTTGTTATTCATTCTCTGGTGTCACATAATAAAAAAAATAGGCAGGCACATAGTAGGTGCTCAGAAAATGCGAGTCCCTCTTATTTCATTTTTTCCACTTTCCAGAACTCCTTAGTCTTTTCTAGTCCCTGTTGAGCTCAGCTGGCATCAGATTTTCTATCCAAATGAGCAGGGATATACTGACATCTCAACTAGTACTTACTCCCTAGATGACTTCTGAGGACACAGTTGTCCCCCTCAGTGACCTCCCCAGCTTTCTATTATTCCATTTCTCCCATAGCTTCAAGCTCTATGAGTCTGTGATTTTCATCAGCCCCAGAGAGGGAGGAGTAAGTGGCTGGTCTGTAAGAGACAAGCTGGGAGGGAAATTGCAGCAGGAAGAATCTATGACCCCTGCAGCTCACCAGGCTGTGGCTTAGTCAGACTCTGTGGAAGAGAACAGTCATAAGAATGCAGGATGCCTAGCTGACTTTACACTGCAGATAAGCAGTGAATGGCTTTTTTAGTTTAAGTTTGTGTTGTGAAATACTCGGGTCGTAGCTGTGTTGATACTGTTTCTTGTTTATCTGACATTCAGACTTAATTAGGTCTCATGTTTTTTTTCTCCTCTAAATCTGGTGGCCATCGTAGTCTGGATGAACAAACTCTCACAGGAGGTCTGTATTAAACACCAGTCAAGAAAATATACAGAATATATGAAATATATATGAAATATATAGAAAATATATAGAATATATACAAAATATACAGAAAATATGCCCCCCCAAAGCAAAGGAGAGTGGAGAAAGGCCACCCCCCCACCCCCATTGCACTCTTGTGGGGAGCGGCTGGCTTTGAGACCTTTAAGCCCTTCATTAGAATCCTTTTTGCCTTAAGACTTTGCTAACATAGTAGGGTCTGGCTCAAATGCACCTGCACTTCATTTCAATATGCAAAGAAAGTCCACTTCATTTTTTGGCACCTCCACCCAAAGAGAACATTTTTGTGATGGAAACTAGATTAGGCAGCAAAGCATCTGTCTCCTGAGAGCAGACATGAGGCTAGGATTCCAGTAGCTGTGGTCTAGTGAGGACCCAGTGCCTTGGGAAACAAGAGAGAAAGGGGGAGGAGCTAAGCAAAGCCAGAAACAACTGCCCCAGACCTCCTGGGGTCTCTGGAGCAGGAATGGTGCCAGAAGGTTAGTCTACCTAGAGACAGAGGGCCAAGCTTTTGTGCTTTTATGTGTGGAGTCACCAGCTACCTTGCTGCTTCCATTGACAGATGAGCATTGCCTTGAGTGTTGCTGGTGTGTAGACAGACTAGATAGATAAGTGACTTTTTCTGAGGGTCATTGTAGGGTTTGCTTGTTTTGCAGTAGATACAGTGGTCCTAGCACAGGTCTGTAAGTCCTTACTCAAGGACTATAAGGCTGGGGAAGGGGAAGGGTTAGATTTTTTTTTTTCTTTTAGAAAGGCAATATGGTGCCTATTTTGTATACTAGGGAACATTCCCAGTGGAGTCTGGCTCAGCAGCCTGTAAACAAACCCATTAATATTCCTGTAACAAAATGTATAAATATTCACAATAAGTGGGATAATAAAGACTATAAATAGTCTCATGTCAGTTCAAGCCAAATTTTACTGCCAAATAAGTTAAAAACAACAACAACAACAACCTGGTTTTCAGAGCTTTTTGGATTTGAAAGTGACAGAATAGGGATTGTGTATTTATATGAGCTTTGTGCCAAAGACTACAAATTGCTAATGGCATGAAATGTTGGAAGGGTCCAGAACAATGACTTTCAACTAATGCAAATTCTGCTTTTATAAACATAAACTGGAAGTAACTTGCCCGAGAGAGCACTGCTGGTCCTGGGCAGAGCTGACATCTCAAGTCTTGAATAACAGCACGTAGAGGAAAGATATAGCGATGACCTTCACACCCATTTTGCTCTTTTTGGACTCCACGAAGTCAACCCTCCCACTCATTTCTAGTTCCTTAAAGAGCTGACCTGTTGCTTCTAGGAATGGTCTCACTTATTGCTAAGTCCACCCTGCTTGTCACACCTTGCAGTGGGTCACACCTTGCTCTGGTTGAAGCACTTGCAAAAGATCTTGTTCTGTGTGTTCAAATGTGTAACTCAAGACTATGTGTAGATGGTGCTTTATAAAGTTCAGAATATTCATGGAATTTATTTGGGTATTCATTACTTAACAGATCCATCTATCAGTGTGAGTCAGCTACCAAAGATCTTGTTTGCCATTGTGAGATTGGAACACCACAAATTTATTGAATTGGTGAATGAGTGGATGAGTAACAGGGTTATAGTAGTTAGGACTCATTGTCCTAACTAGAGCATAATCTGATCTGCACCTGAATTAAATGTGGAAACTAAAAGTAGAAGATGCTTCTTGAACTAATTGAGAAGTCCAGAAGTAGATACTTTCCAGCTTGACTAAATCCAGAACTGTAAATGATTATAATTGGTGTATCCGTCCCTTTTATTTTCTGAGACCTGTTGTCTTGTACAGTCCCTTCTCAGGCTAATAGGCATAGACAATGACAAAGATGTCTCCAGTAGTTCTATATTCATAGCCCACCTGCCTAGCAACCATTATAGAATAAGATAGCCTTTTAAATAGTAATTTCAACACAAATCTCAGACTTGATCTGGGCTAGATAGTGTATTTATATTTTAACCAGTTATAGTAACCACAGCAATATGCTTGCTTCGTTGGCCAAGCCTGAACATGAGTACTCCTTGGAGTCAGGGTGTTGGGAAAATACAAAGGTTTGGGGGAAACTATCCCCAAAGGTAAGTAGAAGTGCTGGTCGCAGATATAGGAAGGGTGGATGATAAGCAGTGATAGAAAATAGATGTTTCTCACAGGAGTAGTTGCTTCAGAATCTTTTGGTAGACTGTGAAGGGTATGTGAAGTTCATGTTTTAGGAAATAGTGCTTAGAGGTACCAGAAACCAACTTAGTCATAAAACCACACAGAATCCATCCGCAATAAACCTGAGAAATAACAAATATAGTGCCAAGTGAATCAGCTCATCTACAGTGATGCTTATTCTCTTCCAAACAGTATACTATGCATTTTACTTTCCTGGGCAACCTAGCTCTCTATGCATAATGATAAAGATGGCTGCCAATAAGCTCTGATTACTCCAGAACATCAATGCTCACAGAGAGAAATTCTTAGGTGTGCTATATAGCCAAAGAAGTTGAGTAGTGGTCACATTCCAGGCCTATGACAACCCTGAAAAATAACTGCTGAGTTACTTATAAAAAAAGAAGTTCTGTGTCTTCAGGCAGTAAATTTCTTTCCTTCTTTCTTTCTTTCTTTCTTTCTTTCTTTCTTTCTTTCTTTCTTTTTTTTTTTTTGCCTCCAGGGTAATTGCTGGGGCTCAGTGCCTGCACTATGAATCCATTGCTCTTGGAGGCCATTCTTTCCCTTTTGTTGCCCTTGCTGTTTATCATTGTTGTTGTTGTTATAATTATTGTCATTGTTGTTGGATAGGACAGAGAGAAATCGAGAGAGGAGGGGAAGACAAAGAGGGGGAGAGAAAAATAGACACCTGCAGACCTGCTTCATCGCCTGTGAAGTGATCCCCCTGCAGGTAGGGAACCGAGGGCTTGAACCAGGATACTTGCACTGGTCCTTGAGCTTTGTGCCATATGCACTTAACCTGCTGCGCTACCATCTGGCCCCTGGCAGTAAATTTCTATTCAATAGGCAGACATTTTTTCCTTCTGGTGTATGAGGAGCAACTCAGACCCTTGACAGCTTCTGGGGGAAAGAGCTCTTTGGTTAAGTCTCAATATTATATAAACATTGCACTTATTTATTTATCTATTTATTTAGTTTTTTTCGATAGGACACAGAAAATTGTGGGGGAGATAGGGAGAAACAGACACCTGCCAGCACTGCTTGTTGAGCTTCCACTCTGAAGGTGGGTGCTGGGGACTTGAAGCTAAGTCTATGCACCTGTGTTTTTTATTTGTTTGCCTCCAGGGCTATTGCTGGCACTCAGTGCCTGCACTATGAATCCACTTTTCCTGGTAGCCATTTTTACTTTTTTTTTTAATTGGATAGGACAGAGAAACTGAGAGGTGAAGGGGAGACATAGAGGAAGACAGACAGAGAGACACCTGCAGACCTGCTTCACCTTCTGTGAAGCGACTTCCCTGCAGGTGGGGAGCCTGGGGCTTGAACCGGGATCCTTACTCCGGTCCTTGTGCTTTGTGCCACGTGCGCTTAACCTGCTGCGCTACCGTCCAACCCCCTGTATAGATTTTTTTAAATTATCTTTAACCAATGTCAAACATTTGAAGCTAGGTGATTTAATCCCATTGACTTCTTTACTTCTTATTTAAACAGGTGACTTTTTTAAGCTTCTAAAACCAGATATGGTTGAGGTCATTTCCTGACAATCTCCTCCCCAAGCAGTACTCTGTGGTTCAAAAATAAAGTAATTAAGAGAATGCTTGGCAACACAGAAATCTTTAAGAGGCTGGGGTAACACTAGGGCTTTTGCAGTAGTGTTGTCATATGGTGGCTGAATGCTTGGTCTGACCATTTTGCAGCTTACCTGGAAGCCCACACAGGAACTGTGGCAGGAGTTAGAAGGAAGGTCCCCTGGGGAAAAGGTAGATGCAATATCATTAGTCAATTACTTAAATTCTTGGATCTTGACTTTACTTATATGTAAGATGAGAGGGAGTGGTTAAGTTAGATAAGAGAATGTAAGAGATTCATGGAAAGTACATGTGGGGTTGCTTGGAGACAGGTCTTTTTTGGGGGGGTTGGGGGGAGACCCTCTTATGTTCTCGCCTCATTTCCAAACCATCACAGTAATTCTGATTTGATATACTTTATAAAAAAGGACTTTAGGTAAAAATTTCTTTGAAGTAAAAAAAAAAAAAAACCTTTTTAAATTTAAAAAATATATAGAAAAAAGAAAGAGGAGGGGCCAGGTGGTGAGGGGCCACCCCTGGTTGAGTGTATATGTTGCAGTGTGCAAGGATCTGGGTTTGAGCCCCCAGCCCCCCGCCTGCAGGGGGAAAGCTTTGCAAATGGTGAAGCAGTGTTGCAGGTGTCTCTCTGTCCTTCTCCTTATCACCCCCCTTCCCTCTTGATTTCTGGCTGTCTCTATTCAATAGATAAATAAAAATAATAAGAATATTAAAAAAAAAAAGAAAGAGGAGAAAGCTGTTATTGAGGTTTGCCTACTCTGAAATTCTCTGACTTCAAAGCCATTTGGGGGCCAAGACCCATCAGATCATCTTATATGGACATTAAACTCTGAACATTGTAATGGACTGATTATTACACCAAGGCTTAGGAAGCATGGCAGATAGACCACTTTCTTTTTCTATTATTTTAATTTATTTATAAACAGGAAACATTGACTAAACCTTAGGATAAGAGGGGTACAACGCCACACAATTCCCACCACCAGAACTCCATATCCCATCTTCTCTCCTGATAGCTTTCCTATTCTTTATCCCTCTGGGAGTATGGACCCAAGGTCATTGTGGGATGCAGAAGGTGGAAAGTCTGGCTTCTATAATTGCTTCCCCAATGAACATGGGCATTGACAGGTCCATCCATACTCCCAACCTCTTTCCCTAGTTGGGGTGGGGTTCTGGGGAAGTGGAGCTCCAAGGCACATTGGTAGGGTTGTCTGTCCAGGGAAGTCTGGTTGCATCCTGCTAGCATCTGGAACCTGGTGGCTGAAAAGAGAGTTAACATACAAAGCTAAACAAATTGTTGAACAATCATGGACCTAAAAGCTGGAATAGTGCAGATGAAGTATTGGGGAGGGGTGGAATCCTCCATTTTGTAGATAGCTAGTAGGCATATTTTAGTTAGATTCCAAAGGGCCTGTGGAATACTAGTGTTTTTTTTTTTTTTGTTTGTTTGTTTTTGTAATAAGTTCATGTGTTTAACTTCTCTAGATTCCACATGTGAGTGGGACCATCTGCTAGTAGTAGTCTTTCAATTTTTTTTTTTTGTTTTGTTTGTTTTACCAGAGCACTGCTCAGCTCTGGGTTATGGTGGTGTAGGGGATTGAACCTGGGACTTTGGAGCCTCAGGCATGAGAGTCTCTTTGCATAACCATTATGCTATCTACCCCTGCCCTTTTCACCTCTTTTTACTTACTTCACTGGTGTTTTTGTTGTTGTTGTTGTTGTTGTTGTTGCTTGGTTTTTTGCCTGAGCCTGAAATCTGATATGCAGGTGGATCCAAGTTATTGTCTGGGGAGATGATGTCACAGCTGGAAAAAGGACCAGAAAGTTGGATCAGGGAAGAGGGTAGCTCCCAAATAGGACAAAGGTATATAAATATTGATGACCGTAAACCGCATTGATTTGATCTGATCTGGGGCCCTTATTCAGCTTAAGAGCCTATGTGACCTTTGCATCCCTATAGATCTGAGCTCACATTCTGTGGTCATGAGTAGGAACATTCCATGCTGCCCCAGTATCAGGACCCATCTTCCTCAGGTGTAGCATGGAGAATGTTGTCCAGCTTCCCTTTGGAGGATGGAACATTCTTTACTGTTGTTGATCCAAGTTGAGGGCAAGGTCCTGTGGGGACCCACAAAGGGTTCTATTTTGTTGTTCCTGATATAGATGACCAGTAACAATGGAGAGAAGGATTTATCCGAGGTCTAGGGATAGGCCACTTTCTACTTAAGTTCTACCTCCTCTCTCTCTCTCTCTCTCTTCCCTGAATTTTATAGAACTTGACATTGGTGAGGAGATACATCCTCAGAAAGTTGACTGTATCCACATCCCACATGGTACCACATCCCTGGTCAGTGACTGGCTTATGGGCAGGCATGTTGACTGGTTTGGGCCAGTGAAACTAATGGAATGTCTGAAAAGGTCTGGGGACACTTATGCAAAAAATGGTCACCCCTTCTTTTGGAAGTTTCTGTATTGAAGTGGGTCCCAAGCAAATTCTGTAGCCCTTTGGGAGCTGAGCTTGGTGTTCCCTAACTGGCCTTTGATAACAGTCACTGACTGACAACACTCCAATTCCACTTGACAACAGGTTTCTGGTTAGTTGACGTTCAAAAGTACATGTTATTTAAGATCATTTGAGTCAGACATTCATATTATTTGTAGTGTTTCTTCACCATGACAACATGTGGGACTAGAGAATTCTTTGCTGAGGGTGTTTAGCAGGTAACCCTGATGACCTCTACCCATTAGATAGCAATAATACTTCTCTACCCCAAATTATGACAATTTAAAATGTCTCTAGGTGTGCTGTATGCATAGACACACATACAAAGGAGAGGAAGTAGAATGTGCAATTTGTCCCAGTTGAAAACCAGTGTGGTAGACAAAGTTCTCCTAACAAGATGAGGACCATTCACTCAGTGGGTCCATTGGAGGGAAAATATTATTCAGGCACTGAGTGTGTGAAGGCTCTGTAGGAAGCAAGTGTGTGAGAAAAGCAAGCTCACACAAGGTGTTACTAATCATTGCCAGTCTTGGATGCTGTTGGTGCCTTGATAACAGTGTTTTAGTTTCCATTGATTCTTTTAATGGGCAGATATGTTTAACCTCACAGATGGCCAGCATGGATAGCAAGTGGAATTTTCCCTCAGTGAAGTTGGTGAGCTCAGCCAGTGCTCTTGGGATCTTCCTCCTGTTCAGAAACTCTACCCTCTTACTGCCAGGACCTGAGCTAGCTATTGATGCCCATCTATCCCTCTTGGAGCAATGGGTACCAGGAAGTTCATCCACTAAGATGTCTTCATGGATTAAGAAAGATCTTCCTATTTGCTGAAGTGAGGGGTGAATGCCCTCATTCAGTAATGTCTCAGCCCCTCACACATCTATGTATCTGAGACTTGCAGAGTCAGGGGACCCTGTGATCCTCTCTTGCCTTGTGTTTCCCTTCCTGGTGACTGTCCCTAACAATAGGGAAGCAGTTTGATTTTGTACCCCATTGGCACACCTGCATCTTATATGCCTGGCTGGTCCCTGACTCCCTTTCTGCACTAGAGGTAGCAGGAGACCAGGTTCCAGTACCTGTTTCTCATCTGCAGTGGGAAATTTCATAAGCAGGGAAGGAGTCTCAGTCTCTCTCTTTCTCTCCCTTTCTTCTTGACTTCCCCCTGTCTCTATCCAAAGTAAATAAGATAAGTAAATAAAATATTTTTGAGAGAGAGGGAAATCCCATTAGAGAGAGGGAAAAGATTGGAGTTCCAGAGTAATCTTCCCCCAGGTCTTCAGCATCTTAGTTTAAGGCCATCACACTTGTTATAAGGGACAATTGATTTTTTATGAATATGCAACAGGGATAGAGCTGAGAGGTAAGGTGCACATTTGGGGTGTCTCCCACCCCAGACATGAAGGGAGATGTCATGTCACTGACATGAGGTGCCAGGACACTGGATCAGGCATAGAGGGCAGCTGTCAACTCAGGGACCTGATCTGAGATGAGCTCCAGCTTGAACTACTAGCCCACAGACTTAAATTCAAGGAATCTATTAAATTCTTATGGGAGATGAACTGTCAAAAGGTAGCGGCCAACTATGGTTCAAGATTCCCATTGTTATATTAGTGATAAGCTTGAGAATTTAGTTCACAGTTTACTGGACCATGAATAGTAGTTTCCAGACATGAGTAAGATAGCTCTCAGAAAATATGAATGGGGACCAGGTGGTAGTTCACCTGTCCAAGTGCGTACTTTATAGTGCACAAGGCCTCGAAGGACCCAGGATCAAGCCCCCTGGTTCCCACCTAAAGAGGGGAAGCTTCATGAGCAGTGAAACAGTGCTACAATTGTCTCCATCTCTGTCTCCCCCTTCCCTTTCAATTTCTGTCTTTATCCAAAATAAATTATATATATTTTGGCTTTGAATCTGAGTGAACCACAAGCCTTCACCTTTTGGGAGACGGGGCCAGTCTATTTCACCAAGTAGTAAGTATCTTAATGATCATGAAAGGAGAAGAATATGAATATTGGCTTACAAAAGGGATAGATGAGAGTGAGATTTTATCATTACCCTTTTAATACTGATATTTCTGCCTTTTCATAATTACACTGGTCTTGTTCAGGTAACTATGCTTGAACTCATAGCCTGCGTGACTTAGAGTAAGCCAGTTCCATTCCCAAATCTAGGATGGATCATATGCTATACTCATAATGGTGACCCCATGCAGACCCTGAGACTCTGTGAGGCCTACTGGGAACTCCTTAGAGATATGTTATTTTTATCTTTCCTTCTCATCTTGAGATGAATTTGTTGGAGATTATTTGCTTTTCCACCATGAGAGGAACCTACAGACTGAAGCCAGTGCCAGAAGGCAAAGCTGAAAGAGTTAGAGAAATGGACCTGCAACCCTGATCATACTATACTCACTGATACCCTTGGGCTTTTGAGTTATAGGATGGATTTACAGTTTGAGCCAACTTAAGAATTTTCTGTTATTTGCAATCAAACTACTATTCTAAGTTATGATCCACTATAAAATAAAAAAAGGTTGATTAGCTAAGAGAAGTGAGCTGCTTCTTTAAGCATCAGGGTGGGAGGAGAGAGAGAGAAAGTTTCTGGGGCCTGTGATGGATCAATACTATTTTACAGTTCCAGGTGACTTTTGTTTAGATATGAAGAAGCAGAGAGAGAAAGTGATACCACAACACTGAAGCTCCCCCCATCCCACCCCACCCCAATGCCTTTAGGATTCCTATGTGGTACTGGGGGCTTGAACCTGGGCCATATGCATGGTAAGGCAGGTCCCCTACCAGGTGAGCTATCATGCTGATCCTCCATCATGGTTCTTTAAATATGCTTGCTGGGTGGGACTGATGAGACTCACCTGTGAACATAATTTCATGCATTCTATTTCATCCAGGTATGGGTTTGTAAAGGCATGCATTGCAGGCCTCAATAAATGTGAGATGGTGGAAGGAAGCCTGCCATCTGTTACCGCCAGTCCCTTGGTAAACTAAGGGGATCTGCCGTGTTCACTCAGCAGAGTGAGCAGTCAACCTCCTCTTAACCTTCTCCCTCCCCACTGATGTTGCAGGACATGGATCACATGTCTCCCAGGCTGCGGGCCTTCCTCTCTGAACCTATGGGGGAGAAAGACATTGCCTGGGTGGATGGGGTCAGCCGAGAGCTTGCCATCAATCTCATCACCAAAGGTTTCAACAAGGTAATTCTCTTTTCTTTATTTCTTTCCCTAACCTCTCTTCCTTCAATGCTGCCAGATGGCAGCTACTGCCACATGTCCCTAGAAGGGGCCATCAGAGAGCAAAGTTGCCACTGTGCAGGGTGCCACATGCCTCAACATGACTGACTGACCCTTCATACTTAGGCTGCCTCATGGGCCTAGAGATGATGGACAAATCGAGCTACTTCTGCTCGGAGCAGCTGGACCAGGTTTGGTTTACTTGGTGTACAAATACCAAAGAATCAAGCCAAGTGAGAACAGTGCTCGAGCTGTCAGGTGCATATCTATCCATAGGAACAGAGTTAAGGATTTAACTTGCCCAGTCAAGGTACCAGCCAAGTGATGGCGGGTGAAGCAATAGAAGCTCGGGACCTAAACCAGAAATTTTATTATTCTTATCCTAATTTTTCTTTCATTAAAAAAAAAAAAATCCTGGCAAAGACAGAAGTAGGAGAGAAAGCAAAAGAAAAAGAGGCAAATTCAGCAGTCATCCACTGCTTATGAAGCTTTTCCCTTGCAAATGGAGACCGGGCCTAGAACATGGTTCTTTGTTTATGGTAACACATGCACTCTACCTGAGTTTCTGCTGTTGAAAAGGTGCTGGACATAGTGAACTAAAGAGCAGTTCAGACTTGCTTAGAGCCTTCCTTCCTTCCTTCATTTTTTACATCCTTCCTTCCTTCCTTCTCCTCCTTTCTTTCTTTCTTTCTTTCTTTCTTTCTTTCTTTCTTTCTTTCTTTCTTTCTTTCTTCCTTCCTTTCTTTCAAACAAATCAAGAGGAAAGGAGGGAAGGAGAAAAATACCCACAACACTGCTTTACTTGAAGCTTCCCCTGCAGGCGGGATGGGGACTTAAACCATGATCTTTGTGCATGATAATGTGTGCACTCTGCTTAGAGCCAGCCTCTGGAATGAACCTACAATTTGAACTCAGAATAGAGGAGAATCCACCCTTGAGCTGCCTATCACCTACCTCTTATGAGCCATGTGCTGCAGAAAAGGACACACACCCCTGCCTTCTAGGTGTCTGCTGTTAAGAGTGGAAGGGTGGGAACATGTGTTCAGGAGTCAGTGTCCTCCCCACTCTCCATGCAGCCTAATTGTTGTTTTGTAAGCTTTGACGCAAGGAGGGAGAGGCACATTTTCTCTTTTCCTTTGTTCAGGGCTATTCTCTGGAGCCAGCAGAGGAACCTAGCAGGTTTCAGGCAGTTTCCCTGTGACACAGGGTGGAGCAGGCTAACTGTCCCACCCTACCAGCTGGAAGGTGATAGGATGAGGCCAGAGAGAAAGTGGAGAATGGAGGTCAGGTTGCAGTTTGGCTGTGCAGCCATGAAAGAAGGCCTTCTCTCTTGTCACATTCCTGGAAAGCTGGCCGCAGGCCCTACGTGCCACGTGTTCCTGGATTTCTAAGCTGCTGGAGCTGATGGAGACATGAAGGCTCAGGTTACCTGGCCAGCTGGAGGCAGCAGGAGGCCTAGGAAATGGCAGGGAACTGCATAGTTGCCCAGTCACCTGTGACAAATTGGCATGTGCAAGAATGGGGCTGAAGAAAACAGGACTAACTGTGAAATACCTGACTACAGTATCCCCAGGTGAGCAGAAAACAGGGTGCCTGTGAGAATCCATGGGATTAGAAGACATGACCATTTTGGAGCCCATCGGAGGCATGAAGATGCCATCTACTATTGTTCCTCCTCTTTTCACTGATGTTCTTGCTCCTGGAACAAATCTCTGTTTCCTGATCTTGTTACGCTCACCTCTGTACCACCACACCAGTTGCAGCATCTGACTCAACATTCAACCACTACTCATTTCTGTAAATGTAGAATTAAAAACCAGTAAACTCTACCACTGAAAACACAAGGATACTGATAAAGCAGAATGAACTCACTCTAAGCAACCAGACTACTTCAAAAAAATAAATAAAAGGAATCAATTAAAACAGCTGCTTAAAATGATCATGAAATCCTGGCTTTTTGCTGTTTTCAACAACTGGACCATGATTAAAAATTTTTAAAAGCTCAAATGCCAATGCTTGGGGACATTTTACAACTAGGATTCAGTTTTGTTTCTTAATTTCTCTGTAACAAAAATGTTCCTTTTGGCTAAGATGAAGCTTGCTTTGTTCTATGTGACTGAAAGTAAGCAGACCCCTGTGGAGTTTCTGGAGATGATCCAGAACTGTGATTCTCATTCTTTCCAAACTGAGAACCCTGAGAGACAGCCATTTAATGGGATCTGAATCTCCAGGCTTCTTCTTGGCTAGCCTATGGCCACAAGGTCTGGATGGCCTCTTCTCATCAATAACAGTGTGATAAGATAAGGTAAAAGAATAAATCGAAAGTGGGGTGGGGGGTAAGTAGATAACTAAGGGTGCCAGAGAAAGTTGATCATCATGTACTGCATGTGTAGTGTATGTGTACTTCCACCCACAGGTGCTCCTTAGAATGGAAAGATGGGCAAAGTTGATTAGATTTCATGTATGTGGGGTTTAGTATTAATGTCCATACAATGTGAATGATTGTTATATCTGTTTGGTGGTGGACTATAGTGTTTCCGAGAAACGAAGTTATTAGAGACATACTAGGTAGGCTCTTACTACTAGCACCTGTGTGGAGTATGTCAGAAATTCAGACCCTCAGGCTCCCGCCCAGACTTACTGAGTCAGAGTTTGTTTTTCAGCAGGATCCTCTGTGATTTAAATGCTACAGAAGTTTGAGGACATGAACAGGTTCCTCCTAGACTGACCACCCTCCAAACCTATCCCACAGGATGGGCATTTATTAATGTGTGTTATCTTTCAAATTTCATCCCTCTTGGCTATTATTTTAGACAGAAAGAGACAGCAAGACAGGGACAGACATCACAGCACTGACCCTTCCTTCAGTGTCTTAGCACCTCCCATTTATGGTGTAGCAGGGGCTCAAACTTTGGTCATGTGCACGATTAAGCAGACACTTTCAAAACGAACTATTGCACTGGCCCCAAGAGATAGGCGTTTAACTTGACATTTTATATCACCCCAAAGGTCAGTCCCCAAGTCTCCCTCCCCAAGTCAGGGCTTCAGAGACCACAGCTTTTCTCAAAACTGACTTGAGTTTCTTGTGAGTCCTCATGTGGGAGAGAATGAACAGATCAGAGGCAGTTCCCATTAACCTTTCCTGTTCTTCTCCTGCCCCCCACAGGCCTACACCTTGTTGGGACAGTTCCTTCTGATGCACAAGAATGAAGCTGACTTCCAGAAGTGGCTCATTTGTTGCTGTGGTGCCACAGAGTATGAGGCTAAGGAGAGTTCTAACTGTCTGAAGCAGTGGTGTGCCTGCTTCCTATGAACACATGCCTTCTTGCTCTGCTGGCTGGATAAAAGAACTTGTTCTGTACACAAAGCCAGGCTCAGAGTGATAATTCCTGTTTTAAACTTTAATTATACATTCTTATTATATAAACAGTGGTTCAAGTATGTCGGAAAGACATAAGAGAAAAAAATGACACTATAGTCTACCACCAACCAGATATAACAATCATTCACATTGTATGAACATCATGTCTCAGTATGTACTCAGTACTTATGTAAAAAAATGACAGTATTTTTATGTGTTAAAAGTTTATTAATTTTTATCATGTTTTAGTTTTTACTTGTAACTAAGAAAAACAGGATTTACATGAGAATAACATTTATGTACTCAAATAATTTGTGACTGAATTCAAACAGTTCTTTTAAACATTTCAACTAATTATAAAAATTACTGTATTAAGTGTAATAGGTTAAATTTCTAGTTCTCTTCATGTCCCTTAATAAAGCTAGATCCTCAGAGAACAACTATCTAAAAAATATCTCACAGTTACTGAATTATGTTCTGTATCTTCTTACTACTTTGTATTGAGGAATTTTATAAATAGAATATTCATTAAAACTCTGTTGGGGTTGGTGAGTGTTAAGATGGCTGCCAGGTAGCTGCTTCTAAACCAAAGAAAAGATGTGAAGTAGGCTGCTACCTCCTGGCCTAAATGAAAGAAGTGCGAGTTGAATTCTAAAGATGAACTCTGGACTCTATGTACAAGAAGAGAAGGAAGATGGGTCTATTAGAAAAACAGAAAGCTCAGGGCCAGGTGGTGGCACACCTGGTTGAGCACACATGTTACAGTGCACAAGGACCCAGGTTTGAATCCCCAGTCCCCACCTGCAGGGGAAAAGCTTCACAAGTGGTGAAGCAGGGCTTCAAGTGTCTCCCTGCCTCTCTCCCTCTCTATCACCCCCTTCCCTCTCAATTTCTGGCTATGTTTATCCAATAAATAAATAAAGATTTAAAAAAAATAGAAGCAGAAAACTCAGATGAACCAAAACTGAAGCAGAGGCAAATGCAAATACATATGAAGAATATTTTTCTGGAATTCCCTTAAACATGTGGAAGATATTTTAGGAATTACATAAAAAGCATTCTGAGTAGAAAACTTCAAGATTCGGGGGGTCAGGGGCTGGGTGGTACACCTGGTTGAGTGCACATGTTACAATGCACAGGACCCAAGTTAGAACCTTCCAGTCCCCACCTGCAGGGTTAAAGCTTTGCAAGTGGTGAAGCAGTGTTGCAGGTGTCTCTCTGTCTCTCTTCCTATCTCCCCCTTTTCTCTTGATTTATAACTATCTCTATCCAATAAAAATTTAAAAAAAATTAAAGGGATGCTTAAAGAAATCAGAGGGAAAAATAAAATTGAAGAATGAAGAAGCACTTCATATGGAACTGTCCTCATATGAAACCCAGTGGAAGGGGCTTACTCAGTATTTTGGAGTTAGTGGCAGGTTTGACCATCGTGTTAGAAAGAAAAAAGTTGAGAAGTCAAGCCTTGAGAAGAGGATTGAGCAGACTGTAGAAGAGTGGAACACTGAGAAAGCTAGGAACCCGGCAACCAGCTTACTACTCAAGAGCTTGGTATCAAAATTGCCAAAGCAATTGCCTTCCACAACTATGTGAAAGCCAAAAATAAAAAAAAGAAATATCATAAACTGCTTGAAATAAAGAAGAAATTCGCATGGGGGGGGGGGTTTGAAGCAAAGAAAAGATGGGAAATCAAAAGCAACATGGGGTACATATAGCTTGCCAGGATTCTTCACGGCATTTGAGGCATTCCTGAGTTTTTAATTAAGTCTTCAGTTGCTCAGTTGTTGAAAAGATTTTCCTGTCTCACATTTCCTACCAGTGGCAGAAATTGGTAGAAGACATAAGTATAAAATGTGGGAGCTGATTATCATATTTTTTTCAGTCTTTTTCTAAAGAGTTCATTCTATTGAGGTGAATGAAAATGCACTTTCTACTGAAAAAAAAACTCACTGTTGATTTTTTTTTGAGGACTACATATATTCCATGGTGCCAATTCTTTATTACTGATTTAATAATGATTTACAAAATTATAAAACAGCAGGGGTATGATTCCACACCTTTTCCACCACCAGAGTTCCACGTCCCCATTCCATCCATTGGAAACTGCGATATTTCTCCCAAGATCACAGATATATGTTGACTATTATTTAAATATACATCCCACCTTTTCTATCATCCTGTCTTCTCTATCTTTCTGTGTCACATCTACATCTATTACTACTGTTAAGTGTCCTTCCTTTTCCCCCCTTCTCTCTGAGGGTCCCAATGGAACTGTGGTTCAGAGCACTCTAGTCATCTTCCCCTAACATTTCTCCCCCTCTGAGAGTATGGACCGAAATTCTTTTTAGGGTACAGGTGGGGGTTCTGGCTTCTGTAATTACTTCTCCACTGAACATGGGCATTGGCAGGCCAATCCATACTCCCAGCCTGTTTCTATCTTTTCCTAATGGTGTAAGGCTCTAGAGAGTTGAGGTTCCAAGACACATTGGTGAGGTCATTTGCCCAGGGAGTTCAGAATGGAATCATAGTAGCATCTGAAACTTGGTAGTTGGAAGGCTGTAAGATATAAAGCAGGACAAAACGTTTAATACACTGGAATCAAAGAGTAGGAATAGAGCAGATATAAACAGGCTTTTTAGGATGGAAAGAATCTAGAAAGTTTATTTTAGGTATGCTTCTAGGAGCCCATGACTGTGTTTAGTTTTTGTTTGATCTTGATAACTAATATGGAGGTGGAATAAAAATATTATCTGGGACATGGTATCAGAGTTGAAAACAGAACTAGAAAGCTGGACTAGCACAGAGAGTAGCTCTCAAACTTGAAAATATATAAATACAATTAATTGTTTACCACATCTATCTGACCTGGGGCCCACATCCATTCACATCTAACACAGGAGTCTGTAAATGTCTGAATCCCTCTTCTGACTGAGTTCACAGTTCCTGGTCACAGCTGAGAACATTCTATGCTGCATTCATCTCAGCAAGTCTTCAAATAGCAGAGTAGACTGACCCAGTCACCCTTTGGCGATTGGGGTTGTCCTCACTGCTGCTAGTCCACAGTTGAGGGCAAGATCCTGGAGAGACCTGCAAAAGAGCCCATGATGACGTTTCTGAAGGAAGTGATCAGTGATGGTGGGTAGAGGGAACTATTAGAGGTTTAGACTCATCGTATCTATGGGGGAATCCAAGAATTCCCTGATTGGGGCCCCAGATGATGGGGTGACTTGGTAGTGACTAAAAAGACTATCATTAAGTGAGCCAGTCTCTTGCCCTTTTCCCATTTCCCCCGTCCCTTCTTTATCTGATGAGCTTAGACTTTCCCAGCTGTTAGTGTTGAGTGTCATTTGTTGTATCAATTATTATTTTAATACCAGTTAAGTTAGTGTATTTGTTCACATGTATCCATAAATTAGGGAAAAATATATACCTGAAAGCAAAAATACACAATGGTCTGTAGTGAGTCAGTATCAAGTTCATAATAAAATCGTGTCTATTTAGAATAAGATACTCTCCTCACCTACTTCCTATTACAGTTCTCTCACTCACTCCAAAGCTAACCTTATCAAAGCAAGGACTGCAAAAGCTGAATAAGGGCAAGAGACTGGCATACTTTAATGATGACTCTTTAGTCACTATCAGGCCATTCCATCAGCTGGGGCACTAATCAGGGAGTCCTGAGATTCCCAAACAGACTTGATGGGCCTAGCACTTGAGTAAATCCCTCTCTCCATTGTTACTGGTCATTTCTATCAGGAACAACAAAATAGAACCCTTTGCGGGCCCCAATAGGGCCTTGCCTTCAACTTCAATCAACAATGGTAGAAAGTGTTCCATCCTCCAAAGGAGGATGGACAACATACTCTATGCTACACCTGAGGCAGATGGGTCCTAATATTGGGGCAGCTTGGAATGTTCCTCCTCACGACCACAGAATGTGAGCTCGGATCTACAGGGATGCAGAGGTCACATAGGCTCCTCAGCTAATTATGGGCCCCAGATCAGATCAAATCAGTGCAGTTTACAGTCAACAGTATTTATTCACCTTTCCCATATTAGGGAGCTACTCTCTTCCCTGATCCAGCTTTCTGGTCCTTTTTCCAGCCATGACATCATCTCCCCAGACAATAACTTGAATCCACCTGCATGTCAGATTTCAGCCTCAGGGGAAAAAAGAAAAAGGAAAAAAAAAAACACTAGTATAGCCACAGACCTTTGGAATTTAACTAAAATATGCCTACTAGCTATCTACAAAATGGAGGACCCCCAACTCTTCGTCTGTACTATTCCAGCCCTTAGGTCCACGATTGGTCACCAATTTGTTTGGCTTTGTATGTTAACTATCTTTTCAACCACCAGGTTCCAGATACTAGCATGATGCTGACCAGACTTCCCTGGACAGACAACCCCACCAATGTTTCCTGGAGCTCTGATTCTCCAGAGCCTTCCCTACTAGGGAAAGACAGAGAGAGCCTGTGAGTATGGATCGACCTGTCAGTGCCCATGTTCAGTGGGGAAGCAATTACAGAAGCTAGACCTTCCACCTTCTGCACCCTACAATGACCTTGGGTCCATATTCCCAGAGGGTTAAAGAATAGGAAAGCTGAGATTCGACTTCTGGAGGCAGAGCTACGAGCAGCAGATCTCTTTCTCTCCTCTCCTCTCCTCTCCTCTCCTCTCCTCTCCTCTCCTCTCCTCTCCTCTCCTCCCCTCTCCTCTCCTCTCCTCTCCTCTCCCAGATCAACTAGGAATACCAAAGGAGACCACCCGGACCGAAACAAGACAGGACTAGAATGACCACAGGAACCCAGTAAATCACCCGTGAGTACAAACACGCGTGGCTGGTGACAGGAGAGAGTGGCCTAAGGAGAGATTAAGTGACTGCTAACAGTTCAACAGTTTATCAGTGGAGACACCACCTCCAGTCTGCTCCACAACAAGGGGACAGCTGAAGGGAGGAAAGGACTCCCCAGAGACTCACCAAGTGCAACTCTGAGTCTCCATTGCTACTACCCTCAGAATCTGGAGCAGCAACAGGGAGGGACACCAGGGGACAGAGATCTAACCGGGAAACTCAGGAGAAGACCTATACCTCGGTGGCATAGCTGAGGGACTGTGAAAGTCTCTTTGCATAACCACTGGATTATCTCTGCCACACCCTGCTTTATCTCTTGGTCAGGAGTCAGTGATTAAGCTAACAAGCCTATTGATAGTTTAAAAGCCCTCAGGCTCCCATAGCCTACAGGGAAGAAAAAAAAAGAGGCTTTTATACTACTGAGCTCCAACTCAGGGATTGAAAAAACTGTTAACTTCCACCACAGTAAACCCTTTAATTAAATTACTTAGACACAAGTCAATGCAGGCAATAGTAATCAATAATTTTAAAAGTACTGATAAAGGGAACTCATAACATAATATATAAAATGGTTAAAACAAGAAAAAATATTGGAGATTCGAACCAGGACAAGAGTCCAGCTAAAAGTCCTCCAGAGGGAGAAGCACAAAACAACGAGTTCAACATCCAAACATTAGCTAAGGAAATAATAACAGGAGTGAGTAAAGAATTTGAAAAAATTGTAATCAGAAATGCAGGAACAACAAATGAGAATATGGAAGAAAATTCTAATTATCTCATGGTTATTAGAGAGCTGAAAGCTGAAATCGCTGAGCTAAGAAGGCAACTAGCTGAACAAGCTAAAACAGTATCAGAACAGGGCAACAAAATAGATGAACTCCAGAAAGCAGTAGAGGGCAGAGAGAATAGAATCTATGAGGCTGAAGACAGAATTAGCAAGATTGAGGATGAATTAGAGACAACTAAAAAAGAAGTAAGAGATCTCAAAAAGAGATTAAGAGATGCTGAAAACAACAACAGAGTCCTATGGGATGACTTCAAAAGAAACAATATACGCATTATTGGCTTACCAGAGGAAGAAAGAGAAGGAGAGGAAGAAAGCATTCTCCAGGCCATAATAGCTGAAAATTTCTCTAGTCTAGACAACACCAAAGACATAAAGATTCAAGAAGCCCAGAGGGTGCCAAACAGAATTAACCCAGACCTAAAGACACCAAGACATGTCATACTTAGAGTGGAAAGGAATAAGGATAAAGAAAGGATCCTCAAGGCTGCAAGAGAAAAACAAAGAGTCACCTACAAAGGAATACCCATAAGATTAGCAGCAGACTTCTCCATACAAACACTACAGGCCAGAAGAGAATGGCAAGATATCTATCGAGTGCTCAATGAGAAAGGCTTTCAGCCAAGAATACTATATCCTGCTAGACTGTCATTCAGACTAGATGGAAGCATCAAAACCTTCTCAGACAAGCAACAGTTGAAGGAAGAAACCATCACCAAGCCTGCCCTGAAAGAAGTTCTGAAAGGTCTCCTATAAACAACCAGACCACCACAAATAGGACATATATCAAAACACTCTAAAACTCCTCAAGAATGGCGTTAAAATATCTTCAATCTTTGATATCAATAAATGTCAATGGCCTGAATTCACCTATTAAAAGACACAGAGTAGGAAGATGGATCAGAAAACACAACCCAACAATATGTTGTCTACAGGAAACTCACCTAAGTCAACAAGACAAACACAGACTTAAAGTGAAAGGATGGAAAACTATCATACAAGCCAATGGCCCACAAAAAAGGGCAGGAACAGCTATTCTCATATCTGACATGATAGACTTTAAAATAGATAAGATTTAAAAAGATAGGAATGGACACTACTTAATGCTCAGAGGATCAGTCAATCAAGAGGACTTAACAATTATTAATATCTATGCACCCAATGAGAAGCCATCTAAATACATCAAACTTCTACTGAAAGAGCTACAGCAATATATTAACAGCAACACAATCATAGTAGGGGACTTCAACACCCCACTCTCTCAACTTGACAGATCATCCAGGAAGAAAATCAGTAAAGACATAAGGGAGCTAAATAAAGAGATAGATAAACTAGAACTATTGGACATTTTCAGAGTCATTCATCCCAAGAAACTGGAATACACATTTTACTCAAATCCATATGGATGATTCTCAAGGATAGACCATATGTTAGGCCACAAAGACAGCATCAGCCAATTGAAGAGCACTGAAATCATCCCAAGCATCTTTTCAGACCACAGTGGAATTAAACTAACACTTAACAATCAACAAAAGATTAGTAACAGTCCCAAAATGTGGAAGCTCAACAGTACACTTCTTAACAACTTCTGGGTCAAAGAGGAAATCAAGGAAGAAATCAAAATTTTTCGAGAGTTCAATGAAAATGAAGACACAAGCTATCAAAATATTTGGGACACAGCTAAAGCGGGACACACAAGCACACATTAGGAAACAAGAAAAGGCACAAATAAACAGCCTGATTGCACATCTTAAAGACCTAGAAGAAGAACAACAAAGGAATCCTAAAGCAACCAGAAGGACAGAAATCACTAAAGTTAGGGCAGAAATAAATAACATTGAGAATAGGAAAACCATACAAAAGATCAACGAAAGTAAATGTTGGTTCTTTGAAAGAGTAAACAAAATCGACAAACCTTTAGCCAGACTCACAAAACGAAAAAGGGAGAAGACCCAAATAAACCGGATAGTAAATGAAAGAGGAGATATCACAACAGACACTGCAGAAATTCAACATATCATGCGAGGCTTCTATGAACAACTATACACCACCAAGCTAGAGAACCTGAAAGAAATGGACAATTTCCTAGATACCTACCAACTTCCAAAACTAAGTCAAGAGGAAGTGGATAACATGAACAGGCCCATCACAGCTAATGAAATTGAAACAGTTATCAAAAATCTTCCCAAAAATAAAAGTCCTGGACCAGATGGTTTTACAAATGAATTCTACAAAACTTTCAAAGAAGAACTAATACCTCTACTTTTAAAAGTCTTCCAGAAGATTGAAGACACTGGAATACTCCCTGCCAGCTTCTATGAAGCCAACATCACCCTGATACCAAAAGCAGACAGGGACACAACCAAAAAAGAAAACTACAGACCAATATCTCTGATGAACATAGATGCGAAAATATTGAACAAAATTCTAGCCAACTGGATACAGCAGTATATCAAAAAGATTGTTCATCATGACCAAGTGGGGTTTATCCCAGGCATGCAAGGTTGGTTTAATATACGTAAGTCAATCAATGTGATCCACCACATCAACAAAAGCAAGACCAAAAACCACATGGTCATATCAATAGATGCAGAGAAAGCCTTTGACAAAATACAACATCCCTTTATGATCAAAACACTACAAAAAATGGGAATAGATGGGAAATTCCTGAAGATAGTGGAATCTATATATAGCAAACCTACAGCCAACATCATACTCAATGGTGAAAAACGGAAGCATTTCCCCTCAGATCAGGTACTAGACAGGGCTGCCCACTATCACCATTACTATTCAACGTATTGTTGGAAGTTCTTGCCATAGCAATCAGGCAGGAGCAAGGAATTCAAGGGAGACAGATTGGAAGAGAAGAAGTCAAACTCTCCTTATTTGCAGATGACATGATAGTATACATGGAAAAACCTAAGGAATCCAGCAAGAAGCTTTTGGAAATCATCAGGCAATACAGTAAGGTGTCAGGCTATAAAATTAGCATTCAAAAGTCAGTGGCATTCCTCTATGCAAACACTAAGTTAGAAGAAATTGAGATCCAGAAATCAGTTCCTTTTTCTATAGCAACAAAAACAATAAAATATCTAGGAGTAAACCTAACCAAAGAAGTGAAAGACTTGTATACTGAAAATTATGAGTCACTACTCAAAGAAATTGAAAAAGACACAAAGAAGTGGAAAGATATTCCATGTTCATGGGTTGGAAGAATTAACATCATCAAAATGAATATATTACCCAGTGCCATCTACAAATTTAATGCTATCCCCATCAAGATCCCAAGCATATTTTTTAGGAGGATAGAAAAAATGCTACAAATGTTTATCTGGAACCAGAAAAGACCTAGAATTGCCAAAACAATCTTGAGAAAAAAGAACAGAACCGGAGGCATCACACTCCCAGATCTCAAACTGTATTATAGGGCCATTGTCATCAAAACTGCTTGGTACTGGAACATGAACAGACACACTGACCAGTGGAATAGAATTGAGAGCCCAGAAATGAGGCCCCACACGTATGGACATCTAATCTTTGACAAAGGGGCCAGACTATTACATGGGGAAAGCAGAGTCTCTTCAACAAATGGTGTTGGAAACAGTGGGTTGAAACATGCAGAAGAATGAAACTGAATCACTGTATTTGACCAAATACAAAAGTAAATTCCAAGTGGATCAAGGACTTGGATGTTAGACCACAAACTATCAAATAGTTAGAGGAAAATATTGGCAGAACTCTTTTCTGCATAAATTTTAAAGACATTTTCAATGAAACAAATCCAATTACAAAGAAGACTAAGGCAAGTATAAACCTATGGGACTACATCAAATTAAAAAGCTTCTTCACAGCAAAAGAAACCACTACCCAAACCAAGAGACCCCTCACAGAATGGGAGAAGATCTTTACATGCCATACATCAGATAAGAGTTTAATAACCAACATACATAAAGAACTTGCCAGACTCAACAACAAGACAACAAATAACCCCATCCAAAAATGGGGGGAGGACATGGACAGAATATTCACCACAGAAGAGATCCAAAAGGCCGAGAAACACATGAAAAAATGCTCCAAGTCTCTGATTGTCAGAGAAATGCAAATAAAGACAACAATGAGATATCACTTCACTCCTGTGAGAATGTCATACATCAGAAAAGGTAACAGCAGCAAGTGTTGGAGAGGGTGTGGGGTCAAAGGAACCCTCCTGCACTGCTTGTGGGAATGTCAATTGGTCCAACCTCTGTGGAGAACAGTCTGGAGAATTCTCAGAAGGCTAGAAATGGACCTACCCTATGACCCTGCAATTCCTCTCCTGGGGATATAGCCTAAGGAACCCAACACATCCATCCAAAAAGATCTGTGTACACATATGTTCTTGGCAACACAATTTGTAATAGCCAAAACCTGGAAGCAACCCAGGTGTCCAACAACAGATGTGTGGCTGAGCAAGTGATGGTATATATACACAATGGAATACTACTCAGCTGCAAAAAAATGGTGACTTCACCGTTTTCAGCCGATCTTGGATGGACCTTGAAAAAATCATGTTGAGTGAAATAAGTCAGAAACAGAAGGATCAATATGGGGTGATCTCACTCTCAGGCAGAAGTTGAAAAACAAGACCAGAAAAGAAAACACAAGTAGAACCTGAAATGGAATTGGCGTATTGCACCAAAGTAAAAGACTCTGGGGTGGGTGGGTGGGGAGAATACAGGTCCATGAAGGATGATAAATGACATAGTGGGGGTTGTATTGTTAAATGGGAAACTGGGGAATGTTATGCATGTACAAATTATTGTATTTACTGTTGAATGTAAAACATTAATTCCACAATAAAGAAATAAATTTATCGGGAGAGAAGATGGGATACGAAGTTCTGGTGGTGGGAATTGTGTGGAGTTGTACCTCTCTTATCCTATGGTTTAGTCAATGTTTCCTTTTTCTAAATAAAAAATTAAATTAAAAAAATTTAGTGTATTCATCATTGCTGCTCCTTGACTTTTTTTTTTAAATCACTAGTGTCCTTGAACCTGGGCCCTTGAATATAGTTATGTGTACACTCTATCTGGTGAGCCACTGCCCATCGCCTTACCCAATTATTAGAAGCAAGTCATTGTGGGAGGATGGGGTAGGGAAGGTAAGGGGGCTTTGGGGTCCTGGTGCATGGTGGTGGAAAAGGACTTAAGTTGGAAGTGAGAGTGTTTTGCAGATACCTCTCACAGGCAGATGAGAAATGATAGCCATGTGTCAACAACTGTACTGAAAACCACTATACCCTCCTCAATAAAATAATAAAGAAAAAAAATTAAGTAGGTCACTATGTCCTCATATAAGAAGAGAGGGGAAATAAACTTTCCTAAGATAGCAAATAACATGCTGACTTTCCCCATTTCTACATATGTATTATTATCATCACTATTATTATTATTATTTGTATAAACCTTGGAGCCTCAGGCATGAAAGTCTGTTTGCATGGCCATTATGCTGTCTCCTCAGGCCCAACCCTTGTCATTTGTATTAGTGATTTGATGGTATTTTTAAAAGATTATAAGGGCTTGGGGTATAACTTCACACCCATGCATGGTGTGTGTAAGTTGCACATTCTCCTCCAAAGTCCTGTCCCCTCCTCCCAGTAACCGCCTCAGTTCTCACAAAGTCTGAGAGACAATTTAATTATTATTATTTTAATTGTTAATTTCTTAATTATTTTTATTGGAGATAGCCATAAATCAAGAGGGAAGGGGGAGATAGAGAGGAAAAGAAACAGACAACTGCAGCACTGCTTCACCACCTGTAAAGCTTTCCCCTGAAGGTGGGGACTGGAGGCTTGAACCTGGGTCCTTGTGCATTGTAACAGGTGCACTCAACCAAGTGCACCACCTACCAGCTCTAGTTACTATTTTTTTAATTTATTTACTTTTATGTTTTTAATTTCTTTATTTGAGGATTAATGGTTTGCAGTCAACAGTAAAATACAATAATTTGTACATATATAACATTTCTGCATAACAGTTCAACCCCCACTATTTGCCCTTCTGCTATTATGTTCCATGACCTGAACCACCCCCCCCACCCCAGAGTCCTTTACTTTGGTGCAATACATCAATGCTTTTATGGTTTTTATTCCACATATGAATAAAATCATCAGGTAGTTGTTTAGATATATTCAAAGTATAATTTACATATATCTCACACTTTTATTTGTTTAGGTCTGTGAATTTTTTTTCCCAAATATTGGGTTGTTGGAAAAGTCATGGTATATCTTTTTGCATAGAAAAACAGAAAAATACATCATGATATTCCTGATAACCGAGTATATAGTCCTGGATCATCCACCACAGTCAAGATGAAAAAACACTTTCATTAACCCCCAAAACAATTGTGTTGCTTATGATCACCCCCTTTGATTTGTCCAGCTCTGGGTCAACCAATGATGAGCTTTCTGCCTTTGCAATTTTGACTTTTCTAGAAAAGTTGTATAAATGGGGTCATGCAGTATGCAGCCTTTGGAAATTGACGTTCTTTTCACTCAGCATAACTCAGTTGAGATCAATCCATTATACAGGCAGTTTATTCATTATTTTTATACACACTTTTAAAACTTAAGAAAGTTTTAGCAGATGTTGTGGTACAGGGCCCATATCCTGTTGGCATTCACTGTGTTAGTAGAATCCAATCTGTCTCCCCAGCAGGAACCTGAATCACCTCTGATTTGGGACATAGAGGGTGGGGCAGGAGAGGGTCTCTAGCTACATAGGAGCAGCACCTGCAAAGGGCAGGAAGGAAGTGTCCAGGGTTAACACCCAAAGAGAGGCCTCACTCGTGGATGGAAATAGATGGCTAAATGCCAAGCTTCCTTGCTCTTTGGGTGGGATAGATCCAAATCAGTCTCCTTCCCCTCACCTATGTGGTTGGGCCTAGCTGTCCTCCATGGTCACATGTACTTCGTCACCACCCATCCCACGGAATTTGCTTCCTTCCCCTCCCCATCTTGCATACCCACTCTTCTTCCAGGAGACCCTGGGATCACCATCCTACCAGTGGAATCTTCAGATTTGAGTTGTTTGCTTTGGGAATAACTCAGTCTAAGAAAAAGTATTGGGATTTAGTTTTCATTATGTTTTATTTTCTCCTTCTTCTTCCTCTTCTTCTTCCCCTTCTTCTTCTTCTTCTTCTTCTTCTTCTTCTTCTTCTTCTTCTTCTTCTCTTTCTTTCTTTCTTCTTCTTTTCCTCCCTTTCTTTCTTTCTTCTTCTTCTCCTCCTCCTCCTCCTCCTTCTTCTTCTTCTCCTCCTCCTCCTCTTCCTCTTCTCCTCCTCCTCCTTCTTCTTCTTCTTTCTTCCTTCTTCTCCTTCATCATCTTCATCATCATCATCTTCTTCTTCTTTCTTCCTT
Source organism: Erinaceus europaeus (assembly GCF_950295315.1). Classification (NCBI taxonomy): domain Eukaryota; kingdom Metazoa; phylum Chordata; class Mammalia; order Eulipotyphla; family Erinaceidae; genus Erinaceus; species Erinaceus europaeus. Next base: position 56,569,591 of record NC_080162.1, on the reverse strand, counting down.
CTTCTTCTTCTCCTTCTCCTTCATCATCTTCATCATCATCTTCTTCTTCCTTCTTCTCCTTCTCCTTCTCCTTCTCCTTCTCCTTCTCCTTCTCCTTCTTCTTCTTCTTCTTCTTCTTCTTCTTCTTCTTCTTCTTCTTCTTCTTCTTCTTCTTTTTTGCCTCCAGGGTTATTGCTGGGGCTCAGTGCCTGCACCATGAATTCACTGCTCCTGGAGGCCACTTTTTTCTTCCCCCTTTTTTGCCCTTGTTGTGGTTATTATTGTTGTTGTTGATGTCATCTGTTGTTGGATAGGACAAAGAGAAATGGAGAGAGGAGGGGAAGACAGAGAGGGGGAGAGAAAGATAGACACCTGCAGACCTGCTTCACTGCCTGTGAAGTGACTCCTCTGCAGGTGGGGAGATGAAGACTCCAATCCTTACTGCCAGTCCTTGTGCTTGGCACCATGTGCACTTAACCCACTGTGCTTCCACCCAACCCCTTTAGTATAATTAAAAAAAATTGTCCCTAAATTTTATTGTTTTACATTTTATTTACCACCACCAGGGTTATCACTGGGCTTGAACCCAGGTCCTTGTGTGATCTACTGAGTGAGCCACCTGCCAACTCCCTTGAAATGATCCATAGTTTTGTTGATCAAGACATATTGTTCTATCCACCATAATTTGCCAGGTTATGTTGTTGAAATAAACTACTCCCAAAATTTTAACAATTTAGCCAACTAAAGTTGATTTTTCTGTCATGTTTATCAAGAAAGTTCTGGTACAGTTGCTCTGAGACTTAGACTTTTTTCCCCCTTTCCTTTATTTCTATTTTGTTAGGACAGATAAATTGAGAGAAGAGGTAATGGGACAGGTGGTGGTGCACCTGGTTAAGCACACACATTACAGTCTGAAATGTCCCTGGTTCAAGTCCCCTGGTCCCTACCTACAGAGGGAAACCTTCACAAGTAGTGACAGGGCTGCAGGTGTCTTTCTGTCTCTTTACATCTCTATGTCCATCTCCCTTGTCAATTTTTCTCTATCAGTAACAAATAAAAATTAAAAAAACATTTTTTTTAAAAAAAGAGGGGGTAGATAGAAGAGAGAGAAAGATACCTGCAGATCTGCTTCACCACTGGTAAAGCATAACCCTCTGCAGGTAGGGAGGGTCAGGGCTCAAACCTGAGTCCTTGTGCATGGTAAGATGTGTGCTTAACCAGGTGCACCACTGCCTGATCCCCCCTTTAAATTAAATTAAATTTTTATTTTTATTTATAAAAAAGAATCACTGACAAAAACCATAGGACAAAAGGCGTACAACTCCACACAATTCCCACCACCAAACTCTGTATTCCATTTCCTCCTCTGATAGCTTTGTTATTCTTTATCCCTCTGGGAGTATGGACCCAGGGTCATTATGGGGTGCAGAAGGTGGAAGGTCTGGCTTCTGTAATTGCTTTCCTGCTGAACATGGGCACTGACAGGTCGGTCTATACTCCCAGCTTGTCTCTCTTGTTCCCTAGTGGGGCAGGGCTCTGGGGTTCCAGGACACTTTGGTGGGGTCTTCTGCCCAGGGAAGTCCAACCAGAGCAGCCATCTGAACCTCTGGGTTCTGGTGGGACTGGAGTTTGAACCTGGAAACTTTGGTGCCTCAGGAAGTTCTTTCTGCATAGCCATTATACTATGTAACCTGTTTATACTTTAAGAGAGGCTGATGGTGATGGCCTCTCAATACATGCTTCCATGAGTACTACCACAATGGGAAGATACCATGGTAAACACTACAATTTTAGAGAAATGCAAATAATTTATATTACTTGAAATGTACATTTCCTATTCCCCACAAAAATTTGAAATTTTTAGAAACTTGAAGTTTCCCATTGATCCAAGTTTCTTTCTTTTTCTTTTTTAAAAATGAGAAAGAGAGAAGGAGAGAGAGAAAGAACCAGACATCACTCTGGTACATGTGCTGCTGGGGACTGAACTCAAGACCTCAGGCTTGAGAGTGCTTTATCCACTGCACCACCTCCCGGATCACCCAAGTTTCTACTACAAGTCTCCTTCAATATAAAGAATTTTTCTAGGGAACTTGCAAAAGAAGGAAAGAGAAAGAAAAAGAAAAAGAAGGGAGGAAAGAAAAGAGAGGAGGAAAGAAACAGGGGGGCAGGCAGTGTTGTACCTGGTTAAGAGCACACATTACAGTGTGCAAGGACCCATGTTCAAGCCCCTGATCCCCACCTGCAGGAGGAAAGCTTCACCAGTGGTGAAGCAGGGCTGCAGGTGTATCTCTGTCTCTTTTCCTCCGTATGTCCTCCACCCCCAAATTTTCTCTCAGTCTATCCAATAATAAATAAAGGAGGATGGGCGGAGGCTCACCCAGTTAAGAGCACATAGTATAAAACAGGGATCAGGATTCAAGCCCCTGTTCCCTATCAGCGAAGGAGGGGGGTCACTTCCAGAGGTGAAGCAGGTCTGCAGGTGTTTCTCTTTCTCTCTCCCTATCTCCCCTCCTCTCTCAATGTCTCTCTGTCTTATACAATAAAATGGGAAACAAAATGTCTGCCAGGAGCAGTGGATTTGTAAAGCTGGCACCAAGCCTCAGAGACAACCCTGGAGGCAAAATAAATAAGTAAAATAGAATGAAAATATTTTTTAAAAAATGAGACTTAAAGAGAAGGAAAGAAACAAAGAGAAGGAAGATGAAAATGGAAGGAAAGATAACCAGACAATCTCTTGTAAAATGTGAAAACTAAGATGGTTATGAGAGGGGGCTGTGTTGAGGGGCTCACTGAAATTGGCTGGGGGATGTGGTGACTAGTATGCACTAACAATGGATATGAAGGTATGAAGATACTCCTGAAATCTGTAAACAATACTAAATCACTACTAAAAAATTGCACCATCTTTCAAAGTCTCTACCTAGAGTGATTCATTCCACTTACGTTCACATTTATTGGCCAGAGAGCGAATCACAAAGTAGCAAAGATTCTTCTGAATTTAGAAGTGGTGGAAATATTTGGAGCAGCACTAATCAGACCACAGTCATTAGGTCTACGACACACACACACACACACACACACACACACACACACACACACACACACACACACACACAGCCTTACTCCATGTCCCCAAAGGTGTTATATTTCCTGAGCTCAATTCCAGAAGAGTCAACTGGTTTACTCAATGATTTAAACAGTTCCCCCTCCCAGGTTCGAACAGTACAAAGTGTTTCTCTCATGTCTTCCTGCACAGCCCACCCTTAGACTCATTCTCCACTGAAATGGTCACCATATCTGGAATTTACTCATTTCTTAAGACATGGTCACCATATCTGGAATTCACTCATTTCTTAAGACAGGACCTAAGTACCCCTAACGAAAATAAGAAATTAGTGTTGTTCCTCATTTTATTTCCATTCACCTTCTGCACTGCTTTAATGCTTCTCTTTAGTCAGACTGACATCTAGAAGCATGTAGAAGGAAGGCTAGAGAACTAAGAAATTTGAAGAATCTGGGACCTTGAGATCAAGGAGTCTTAATTAAGACTGGGATATTGAAGAATAGCTACTCCCTATACACTACTTAGAAGAACACAGTGGGGCCAGACCTGTAGCCCACACACATGGCGCTAAGTGCAAGGTGGAGAGGAAGGATTCCGGTTGTAGCCCTCAGCTCCCCACCTGCAGAGGGGTCACTTCCACAAATGGTGAAGCAGATCTATAGGTGTCTATCTTCCTCTCCCCCTCCCTGTCTTCCCCTCCTCTCTCAATTTCTCTCTGTCCTGTCCAACAACAATGACAGCAGCAACATCATCAACAATAATAATAACTACAATAAAGAACAAGGGCTACGAAAAGGGAAAAAATAGGCACTGAGTCCCAGCGATAACTCTGGAGGCAAAAAAGAAAAAGAAGGAGGAGGAAGAGGAGGAGGAGACAGGGATGACTAGCTTCCTGTTATTTTCTCCATGCAAGAAAATTCCCATGGACAGTAAGGGAAAACATGGTGAAACCTGGACTGGGTGTGGTTTATTGCACCAAAGTAAATGACTCTGGAGAAGGAAAGAAAAGAATAGGATGGAGGGGTCCTGGGGTCCTGGTGTATAATGAAGGGAAAGGACCTAAACTGTGGGAGAGAGTGTCTTACATACTTTTATTATGGTGAGATGGGAGGTTGTACTTATGAGTCAGCAACTGTCTTGTAAACCATTAACTCTCCAGTGAAGTGGGAGAATATTCCCCACCAGTCGTTCATTTCTTTGTATGAATTTTTGTCTTCTAGGTGAAGTCATTTACTCTGGCTTCTTGTTGTTTGTTTGTTTCCTCACACCCTCTGGCTCTGTCATATGATTTTGTAGGCTCTCCCACTGGAGACCTTGTAACTTCCGGCCCTTGACTTGAATCTGTCATGTGATGTGCTTTGGTCAGCAGGACTAGGTTGAAATGACAGTGTGTGGGTTCTGAGCCTCAGTGTGCATTTACACTTGCTCTTCACTTAAAGAGAAGAATCATCCCTTTGATATCTTCTGTTCCTGTAGCCTAGACCCCAGAATGAAGCTGGGAGGAGCTGACCTGAGCCCAGCCTGCAGCAAGAATCCAAGTTCAGTCAGACCTGCAGCTTGATTCTGTGCTGCCCCTCTGAGTCCAACCTAGATAAGTAAAGGATTTCTGTGCTGCGATAACTGACTGGTTGTGTCTTTATAGTCTAAAACGTCCTTACTATGCTGGGGGAGGGGGGGGGGCTCATAGCATTAAAGTTTGACCAAACTTGTAAATGGCATCCAGGCATGAGTTGTCCTGGGAGAGCTACACAATCTCACCAAACCTCAGTTTCCTTGTCTGTAAAATGAAGATACAAAGGTAATCATCCTGCCTGACAGGGTAAACGGTGTGTTCGTTCTTAGCTCTCTTCTGAGTCCATTCTCCTGAATTCTTGCACATCTCATGGCACTCAGGAGATAATTCACAACTGGAGAGCTGGAAAGACTGCTAGATGTCAACTCAACTCTGTCGTCCAATTCTATCCCAACATATAAGCACCAAATACCGTACTGCTGTTAGAGACTACACACTTTTTACTGGGTGGGTAAGAAAAAATAACTGATGAAAGACAGACGATTTTTAAGTTTTAATGTCATATTAGTCCAGTGATTCCTAGGGACCTTTCAAGACCATTCAAGAGGAGCAGATTTGAGTCAGTGAAATAACTCATTTGGACTGTGTGCTGTTTTGTCCTGTAGACTAGAATGGTCAGGGATATCTTTCTGGAAGATTTAACAACAAACCTTTGAGTTTGTTAAAAGCAGTAGTCAAGTTTGAATATGCTGAGGATGGGGAAGAAAAGTCAGAGAGTAGTGATCAGATGGGGCAAAGAAAATACCAAAAGAGCTAAGAGGACAAGACAGAAAATCTAGTTGCCCTAGAGAAAATGAGTTGTGGGACCCTGTGGGAACTGGTAAGAGGGGTCAAGAGGTTTCCTTCTCTTTCTACCAGGCAGCTGCTGAGTGCAAGGTCATCACCCATCCAACATGAAGAGGTTGTCATGTAGGATCTCAGTCCCGAAGCTCTCCTCTTACATTTTGAAGGTCAAAATCACCTGGAAGTCACTGAGAAGTACAGTTGACAGACTCTTTTTCATTGGTTTCTACCAGACTCTGATAGTCATGCCTTGGTTTCCCTTCTATAGTCAAGTCTCTGGTTTACTTTTAAGAAAAAAAAATTGTATAAACTATGTTCTTCCAGCACTTGATCTGGTCCAGTGATGGGACCTTCTGGGATCAGACTAAGGGGCACTGGACAGAGACTGAGAACATTTAGGTGATACACTGAGTCTAGGAATAATAGTGAATTGCTGGACTTATCTGTGAAATGAGGACTATATCTGATTCTCCTCCAACTTTGCTTTGAAGAGAACTTAAGAATAGACATAAAGCTGTGTTATTTTATTATTATTTTATAAAGTGCTTTAAATGGAACAGGAGGTGGGGTACCCTTTAGCTTTGTAGTGTGTGGTTAGTGCTGTGTGTTATTGTGAACAGCAGTTACACCTCCTCAAATCTCATTGTGTGGATCAGTTCCTGCTAGCATGTGCTATGAAAACATTAACAGAAACCAAGGGCGTGATGACTTCAAACAACACACATTCTCTGTCCCTCACATTACATGTCCAACTCAGTTCTGCATTCTGTGTCAACTCATTCTGGGAGCTGGCAAGAAGAACAGGCCAGTCTCAAATGTTGGAAGATGACCTCACCAGGAAAATAGCTCTGTGGTGTCTAGCTGGGGCTCAGAAGTGACTTCTTGTTTTCACCCACTGCCAGAGCTAGTCAGAAAGTTCCACCCAGCCCTAAGGGACTGAATAACTTGGTCTGCAGAAAAGAAGAGAAAATTAGGGCAAACATCAAAGATCTCTGTCGTAGAGATCTTTCTCAGGGGCTGGGAAGATAACATAATGGTTATGCAAAAAACTTTCATACCTGAGGCACTTTCATACCTGAAGCACCCAGGTTCAATCCCTAGCACCACCATAAGCCAAAACTGAGCAGTACTATGGTCTTTCTCTCTGTATTGCTCTCAAAATAAAATAAAAAATTTAAATCTATTTCAGAAAGGGGGTGAGAGTCTTCAGAGTGCCTAAGAAGACTCTGCTCCACACCAGGCATACCCTTTTCCCATGTTTTGCAAATTTACCGCCATCAGCTAAATGTAGGAGAATATATAGAAACAATTAGAAATGTACCCCCAAATCTACCATGTGGCCTTATAATTTTATTGTCTTTCTTTCTAGGCTCTCTTCAGTGGCATTGCTATATATTTGCTATTGCTAACCTTATTGAGATATATTTCACATATCAGAAAATTCACTTCTTTAAAATGTACAATCACTCTTAGTATATTCACAGGATTGTGTGATCAACATCACTACTTAATTTCATTATCTTTTTATCACCTTTCCTCCAAAGTAACCCCATTAGCTGTCCTATTAACAACCACTCCCTACAGTCCTCCCCCTAGACGAGCCCCCGGCAATCATTAATCTACTTTCTGTCCCTGTAGAATTGCCTGCTTTGGACTGTTCATGTAAGTAGGTTTAGACACTATGTGGTCTCTTGTGAGTTGAATTATTTCACTAAGCATGATGTGTTCAAGGTCATTCATGTTATGTATGTGTGTACATTTAAACAACCTGAGATCTTGTCAAATATCAATTGTCCTTCATTCATATGTCTTGAATATTTGCCCCAATTAGTAAATCTTTGAAATGTATTCAGTAGTTTTTGATAGTTACAGGACAATCCATCAAGTGTATGTGCAATAATGTATTGAACTGTGCCTCGCAGTTTGGTCTTTGAAGTGGTGGTTGCCACTTTTCCTTTAATTGTGAACAGTTTCCATGAGCAGCTATGCACATTTTATGGAATGAGTGAAGGAAGCCTTCAAAATCAATCTTTAAAACATTTCCCATTCTCTCTTTTTAAGGAAGATGCCTAGAAATAGATTTAACTGGGTGAAAAACTCAGAGATGTTTTTTTCAGACTTTTGATTCTTTGACAGCCGCTTTCCTAGAAAGGTTGGGTTAATCTGCTGACTTAATCCCATCACATCCCACTCAGAGGAAAGCCAAATTCCTGACCTCTTTGGCAATTTCCTTGCCGCCTCTCTCCATTTCAGTCATGCTGGTCATCTTGTTGGTTCTTTATCTTATTTTATTTGTCATTTTATTGGGGGGGGTGGTTAATGGTATATACTACAGTTGTTGACACATGGGCATCAATTTCTCATCTCCCCAATGATAGGTATCTACAATGGCTCTTTGTACTTTAAAGAGATTTATTAATGAGAGAAACACATGAAAGAGAGAGAGAGAGAAGACTACAACATACAAAGAACAGAACATCTCTCTGGCACAAGTAGTACCAGTAAACAAACCTGGACCTTCCTCATGCAAATCCAGTGTTTTATCATTGCGCCACCTTGTCAGTGATATCTTTGTTGGTTTTTAAATAGACCAAGACTTGGAAGATAGTATAATAGATATGTGAAAAAATTTTCATGTCTGAGGCTCAAAAGTTCCAAATTGAATCCCTAACACTACTATAAGTCAGAGCTGAGCAGTACTCAGATTAAAAATCTATCTATATATGTATATTAAACTTTCACCCTAGCAAGAACACCTAGGATTTCTCTCTCTCTTTTTGCTTGTTTTTATTTAATATATTCTTAATAATTTAATAGTGCTTTATAAGCTTATAAAATAATAGGGGTATAATTGTACACCACCAAATCTCTGTGCCCAGATGCCCACCCCCTCCCACCCCCATGATAACAACCATAGTTCTCTCAAGGTCATAGATATGGGTTGACTATATATATGTATTCTTTATTCAAGTTCCTGTGTTTCAATTCTCTATATTCTACTTATGAGTGAAATCATCCCATAAATGTCCTTCACTTCCTTTCTTACTTCACTAATAATAATCACTGCCATCCATTTACTCCCAAAGAACACATTATATAGTCTTTTTTAAACTGCTGAGTAGTACTCCATTGAGTATATGTCCCATGGCTTTTTTTTTTGATGTTGTTGAATTTGTAAGACTCAAATTGGTGGTTTTTATTCCATTGCTAGTTTGTAGTGAGGGTAAGGTCCTGGAAAGACCCATAAAAGGGCTAACGAGAACATTCCTGATGGAAGTAACCAGTGATGGTTAGAGATTTAGGCCCATAGTATCTATGTGGGTATTCAAGAAGTCCTTGAATAGAACACCAGACACTCAGGGACTGTTGGTATGCATGAGACCCCTTCTGTTTCATTTGGTTTAAATCCCCCCTGCTTAACACTATTCTATTTACATAACCACTTCATTCTATTTACATAACCACTGTTAACAAGTACCACCTTCCCTCCAGGGCATTGGTGGTTCAGTGATAGGATTCTCGCCTGCTCTGCCCCCTCCTTGTCACACTCTGATTTTCACCAGTCACTTTTCTCTCCACCCTCTCTATGTCACATCCTGTTTCCACCCTACTTGGCAAGTATATATAAAGACAGCATTGTGAGTTTTAGGGCACTTGAGTTTAGCTTAGCTCGTCTTAGATTGGGCTGCGTCCTGCATGAATAAAGAGATACTGCCTACAGCTCAACCATGAGTCCCTGGTCATCTGTTACCCGCCCGTGAAGCCAGCCCGGCGAAAACAACCTAACCCGTCGAAAACAACAAGGGACTCTATTTATTTGCCTCCAGGATTATTGTTGGGGCTCAATACCTGCACTATACAAATCCACTGCTCCTGTGACTATATGAATATATATATATTGGATATGACAAAGAGAAATTGAGAGGGGAGGCGAAGATAGAGAGAGAGAGAAAGATAGATACCTGCAGACCAGGTTCACTGCTTGTGAAGTAACCCCCTGGGCACCCAGCACTGCCACCTCTCCCGCCACTGACACCCAGGAACTCTTAATGCTGTTTCTTGCCTCTTCATGGCTTTGCCCACTTCATTCAAGGGTTTACACTTTCTCAACCAGCTCCATCCCCATTAAATAAATCATGCCAGTATGTCCCAACTCTTCCTTTACTTTTTTTCATAATATTTACAACTTTCTGGTATGCTTTGCAATTTACTTAACTTATTATTTCAGTCTACTAAAAGTTAACAATTGGTGGAGCCTGATCTGGTGCTTATCCATGCTAGGCATTCAGTAAAAGTGTGTGAAAGTTGCCGGCACCTCTGAGAACCCTTTTATTGGATTATTGGATTGGGGGCCTACTCTGTCAGATCTAGTTATGGGGGGAGGGGAGAGTATCTGGTCTTCCAACAAGTTACTATTCTAGTTAACTCAGCTCTAGAGTTAACTAGAAAGGTGGTAGTCTCTAGGATTGTCTGTTCTGTCCTATAATGAGAGATAGAAAAGCCTGGGACAGGTAAGTTAGCTTGTGATGGAGTGAAAAGGAGAGGAGGACATGCCTTTCCAGGGCCCACACAGTGACCCACCCAGCCTCTGCAATGACTGCCTATTACGTAGCCTCTGCTATTTTGGCCTGACCAGGAATTCCCAGTGAGCGTGTCCTGTGCCTAAATGTGGACAGCAGCCCATAGCAGTTTCTTCAGAGCCAGCAGTTTCCTGCACAGTCTGCACTGCAGCCAGGACAGGCGGCAGAGGAAGACTCCATGGGAAGCCAGGAACTCCTTTTTTTACTCTAGTCTGGTAAAGCAACAGAGAGTCCCTCTGGAGACTTCTCATTGTCTGGCACTTCTGGCCTGGTTCCTGGGGTTTCTAGTGCTGCAAAGAATCAAAATTTCCAAGCTCACATAGCAATGTGTTTAAAAAGTCAGTAAGTAAGTGAACAATGGCCTATGGTGAATGGTCTGAGGGTTGGGGCTGCCACAAAGGAAACCTTATCAGAAATGGTCTCCAATGGTCTCCTGAACCATTACCTATTTGAGTGTTGGGCAGTACGCCAGCTTCCCCCTGCTTATTCCTGCAGTCTGTTTACATAACCAGTTACCTAGGAACCGCCCTGCCCACAGGGCATTGGTTTAATCCCCACTGGTTCACGATGTCTTTTTGCTCTGCCCCCTCTCGTAGTCATCCTGATTTCCACCAGTTTCTTTTCGTTCCACCCTCTCTATGTCACATCCTGTTTCCACCCTACTTGGCTAGTATATATACAGCTGCTCTTCTGTTTTAACACACTCGGGATTGCTTTCCATCTCTGAGAGTTCCAGAGTCTATCTCCTGCGACGCTAGCTTGGCACGAATTCCTGATCCCTCTCTCATGCAGCAGCCTAGGTTGGCTCCAGTTGAGTTCTCTCCAACCTAGAGAGCACTTGCTTGGGAAGAAGCACCCTCAGGCTATCCCAGAATGACTCCACCAGCAAGCTGGTCTACCTTGAGGACCAAGGGCTTTCACTCCTGATTTGTTCTGTAAAGTCATTGCCTATACAGGCCCTTGGAGACCACTCCTCACCCCCATTATGGGGACTCACTCACAACTGATTCAGAAAATTTCTGAAATTCCTTTAGAATGACCACCCACACCTAAAATGTTCTCTTAAGCATTTTCAAAATGGCAAATTTCTTTTTTCTAAAAGTCCATGTGTTTCTCTGTTTTTGTGGAGTTGGGCCCTCACATTTAGGATTCCATGGCTCTCAACTGCTTTTCCATTGTGTGTATGTGTGTGTGTGTGTGTGTGTGTGTGTGTGAGAGAGAGAGAGAGAGAGAGAGAGAGAGAGACCACAGCACTGGAGTGTTATCTGCATCCAAGACAGATTGAAATATTCCTTCAAAGCATCATAGTTAAGAGATTATACTACAACCTAATAAAAATGACAAATGACACGGTCTGCACATTAATATATATATAGTTGTGGTTAGGGAATGAACTGTGAAGGAGGAAGAAAGGAAGGAAGAACAATAGTGAGGAGCCTTGTGTAGCAATCCTGGGCAGAGAGGGAGGTAGCTGAGACTAGGAAGTCAAAGTGGAAATTAAGAGAAGCAGATGGGATAAAAATGTGTCTTTGAGTTACTACAATGAATTTATTGCCAGAAGTGAGAGGGACAAATCAAGAATAACTCCTAGGTTACTCTATGTCAGATAATTTTGAGATTGTATTCTAGTCACTGTGGATGTTACTTTATAGACTCTGGATTCTGTCATAATCCTCTGAAGAGTATCAATGATTGCTTTCTTCTTCTAGCGTTTGCCCTTCTTCCGTAGCCAGTTAACAGCTATAACAATAAACTAGACCTACTGTAAATTCTTAGAGAACAGTTCAAATATCATTTCACTTCTCTTACCCTTGACCAAGCTATTGGAAGTCCTTCCTGTACATGCATCTCAAGGGTCTGCCAGAAATTTGGAGTTAGTATATAGAATGGTGGTTTTTCCTTAGAGCAGGAAATATCTCCCTCACCTTTTGGCAGGTTTTTCTATTTCTCTCCAATACCTGTGGCTGCCCAGAGTCTACCTTTTGGATCTTCAAATCAGAAAGATTGTGGTCATGGAGGTGGCACAGTGGATAAAGCGTTGGACTCTCAAGCATGAGGTCCTGAGTTCAATCCCCAGCAGCACATGTACCAGAGTGACATCTGGTTCTTTTTATTATTATTTTATTTTTAAACTTTTTTATTGAGAAGGTCAATGCATTACAGTGTAGTCATTGACACATACATACAATTTCATTATGTATCTACCCCCCACAGTTCTCTTCCACCCTTCCTTAGCCACCTCCTACCCCCAGAGTTCCTTGCTTTGATGCAGTACACCATGCCCAGTTCATGTTTCACTTTGTTTTTTCTTTCCTATTCCTAATTATTAGGTCTCATCTATAACTGAGATCATTTAGTACTCATCCTTCTCTTTTTGGCTTATCTCACTTAACATAATGTCTTCCAATTTGACCCAACATGATATAAAAGAGACAATGTCATCTTTTTTAACAGCTGAATTATACTCCATTGTGTATGTATACCACAGGTTTTTTTTTTTTTAAACTTTCATTTATAAAAAGGAAACACTGACAAAACCATAGGATAAGAGGGGTACAACTTCACACAATTTCCATCCCCTCCCCTGATATTCCATCCTCTCCCCTGATAGCTTTCCTATTCTTTAACCCTCTGGGAGTAAGGAACCAAGGTCATTGTGGGATGCAGAAGGTGGAAGGTCTGGCTTCTGTAATTGCTTCCCCGCTGAACATGGGCACTGACAGGTCGATCCATACTCCCAGCCTGCCTCTCTCTTTCCCTAGTGGGGAAGGGCTCTGGGGAAGCAGAGCTCCAGGACACACTGGTAGGGTCGTCTGTCCTGGGAAGTCTAGTCGGCATCATACTAGCATCTGGAACCTGGTGGTTGAAAAGAGAGTTAACATACAAAACCAGACAAACTGCTGACCAATCATGGACCTAAAGGCTGGAATAGTGCAGATGAAGAGTTGGAGTTAGGGGCCCTCCATTCTGTAGATAGCTAGTAGGCATATTTTAGTTAAATTCCAAAGGGCCTGTGGCTTTACTAGTGTTTTTTGTTTTGTTTTGTTTTGGTTTGGTTTTTGCCTGAGCCTGAAATCTGATATGCAGATAGATCCTAATTATTGTCTCGGGAGGTGATGTCATGGCTGGTAGAAAGACCGGAAGGCTGGATCAGGGAAGAGAGTAGCTCCCAAATATGGGAAAGGTGTATAAATATTGTTGACTGTAACCACAGTTTTTTAATTTTTTTACTTTTTTTAGCCATTCATCTGTTTTTGGACATCTGTGGTGCTTCCAAGTTTTGGTGACTACAAATTGTACTACTACAAACATAGGTATACATAGATCTCTTCTGCTAGGTGTTTCATTTGGCTAAATCTCTAGGAGAGAAATTTCTGAGTCTTATGGAAGGTCTATTTCTAGTGTTCTGAGAAATTTTCAGAGTGTCTTTCACAGGGATTGCACCAGTTTACACTCCCAACAGCAGTGCAGGAGTGTCCCTTTTTCTTCACATTCTCTCCAACATTTGTTGTTACTGTCTTTTCTAATATATGACATTCTTACAAGTGTTAAGTGGTATCTCGTTGTGTATATTTGCATTTCTCTGGTAATCAGTGGCTTTAACCACATTCTCATGTGTCTATTGACTCTCTGGATCTCTTCTTCTATAAGGCTCATGTCTTCACCCCATATTCTTATGGGTTGTTTGTTTTCTTGGTGTTGTTTACTGAGCTCTTTATGAATTTTGGTTATTGGTCCTTATCTGAAGTATGTTGAGTAAAGCCCTTCTCCCACACTATAGGATGTTTTCCTGTTAGTTTGGTCATCTCTTTGCTGTGCAGAAGCTTTTCAGTTTGATGTAGTCCCATTAATTTATTTTTCTTTCTGTTTTCTTTGCTACTGGATTTAAATCTCTGAAAACCTTTGCTTCAAGAAGAACTATTAAAAAACAGTTTTATTTATTTCAGTGAGAGAGAGGATGAGAGAGAGAAAGCAAGAGAGGGCAAAAGAGAGCAAGAGATACAGGAAGGAAGATACACTGAGAGAAACAAGAACACTGCTCAGCTCTGGCTTATGGTGCTGGGGATTGAACCTGGGACTTCAGAACCTCAGGCATGGAAGTTATTTTGCATAATCATTATGCTTTTCCCCATCCCCAGAAGAATTTTTCCTTTGCCTCTTCACTGCTGTCAGATTAAAACAAAACTGTAAGAGGACCATTATGCCACAGGCAGACACAGTCAAGCTACTGTCATAGTCCTGTCTCTAACTAACACTGTTTGTTTAGTTAATTTCTTTATTGTGGAATTACTGGTTTACATTTGACAGCATAATACAATAGTTTGTACATAAATAACATTTTCCAGTTTTCCACATAACAATTCGACCCCACTAGGTCCTTCTCTGCCATCATGTTCCAGGACCTGAACCCCCCCTCCCACCCCAGAGTCTTTTTCTTTGGTGCAGTACACCAACTCCAGTCCAAGTTCTATAGTGAACTCTCAAGTATGAGGTCTTGAGTTCAATCCTGGCAGCACATGTACTAGACTGATGCCTGATACTTTTGTTTTTTTCTGCCTCCAGGGTTATTACTGGGGCTATAATCCACTGCTCTTATAGGCCTTTTTTTTTTTTTTTTTCTATTTTACTGGATAGAACAGAGAGAAAATGAGAAAGGAGGGGAAGAAAGAAAGGGAGAAAGATAGACACCTGTAGACCTGCTTCATCACCCATGAAGTGACCCCTCTACAGGTGTGAAGCTGAGGGCTTGAACCATGATCCTTACGTGGGTCCTTGTACTATGAGTGCTTAACCCAGTATGCCACTGCTGAACCCCTATGATGTCTGTTTTTTTCTCTCTCTCCTCCCATCTTTCTCATTAATAAATAAAATCTTTTTTTTTTTTTACAAATGTAGAAATATTGTAGGTTTTCTATTGGAGTTTTGACTACATAGTTGAGTTCAATTTAGTTTGAACTAAATATAGCTAAGGTCAGGAACATCCCTCAAACTAAAAGTCATAAACACATGAAGAAACACTTCACTACACTTATCACTAAAGAAATGCAAATTCCCAACTCTGACACCTGCTATCTTAGGGTTCAAGAAGACAATGGATAGTTGTTATCATCACATTACTTGGTAATTGGGTTAACTTTGAAAAGTCCCTTTGTTAGGCTTTGCTGTATAATACTCAACATCTTGTATATAGCTGTGCCACCAGTTGCTTCTATTCTCTCTGGTCTAGGCTTTTGAGAGAGTCAACATATCAAAGACTCAGCCTATGTACTAAAAAGACTCAGTTGTGGTATATATACACAATGGAATACTACTCAGCTGTTAAAAATGGTGACTTCACCGTTTTCAGCCAATCTTGGATGGACCCTGAAAAAATCATGTTGAGTGAAATAAGTCAGAAACAGAAGGATGAATATGGGATGATCTCACTCTCAGGCAGAAGTTGAAAAACAAGATCAGAAAAGAAAACAGAAATAGAACCTGAAATGGAATTGGCATATCTCACCAAAGTAAAAGACTCTGGGGTGGGTGTGGGTGGGTGGGGAGAATACAGGTCCAAGAAGGATTCAGAGGACCTAGTGGGGGTTGTATTGTTATATGGGAATCTGGGGAATGTTATGCATGTACAAACTATCGTACTTACTGTTGAATGTAAAACATTAATTCCCCAATAAAAAAAAAATAGTACAAAAAAAAAGACTCAGTCTGTGCTTTAAAAAGTTCAAGACATACAATCAATTTTTCCCCTCTCATATTAATTAAATAGTGATTCATATGACTAAAATTTAATTGGAGTGTACATAAACACCATTCCCATCACCTAAAGACTGTCCCACCCCCTCACCCCCTGCCAGCCCCCCCCTCCCCGCTGCCCCAGGAAGCCAAATGTCCACCCTCCCCCTCACCACAGGGTTTTTACGTTGGTGCCCTACTCTGGATTTAATCAGATCCTACTTTTAGTTTCCCTTTCTTTTCTTCTTTCTCAACTTCTGTTGATGAGTGGGATCATCCCATACTCATCTTTATCTTTCTGACTTAGCTCACTTAACATAATTCCTTCTAACTCCATCCAAGATGGGTCAGAGAAGGTGTGTTCATTGTTCTTAATAGCTGCATAGTATTCCATTGTGTATATATACCACAACTTTCTCAGCCTCTCATCTGTTGTTGGGCACCTGGGTTGCTTCCAGGTTTTAGCTATTATGAATTATGCTGCTATGAACATAGGTGTACACATATCTTTTTGGTTGGGCATTATGGAATCCTTGGGGTATATCCCCAGGAGAGGAATTACTGGGTCATATGAAAGGTCCGTGTCTAGCCTTGTGAGAGTTCTCCAGACTGCTCTCCAGAGAGGCTGGACCAATTTACATTCCCACCAGCAGTGCAGAAGGGTTCCTCTGTCCCCACAGCCTCCCCATCATTTGTTACTGCTGTCCTTTTTGATGTATGCCATTCTCACCAGAGTGAGGTGGTATCTCAATGTTGTCTTTATTTGCATTTCTCTGACAATCTGCGACCTGGAGCAATTTTTCATGTTTGTTAGCCTTTTGGATCTCCTCTGAAGTGAATGTCTTGTTCATATCCTCTGCCCATTTTTGGATGGGGTCATTTGCTTTTTTGGTGCTAAGTTTGCTGAGTTCTTTGTATATTTTGGTGATCAGTCTCTTGTCTGATGTATGGCATGTGAAGGTCTTCTCCCATTCTGTGAGGGGTCTCTTTGTTTGTGTGATAGTTTCTTTGGCTGTGCAAAAGCTTTTCAATTTGATGTAGTCCCACTGGTTCCCTCCTTCTTCTTTGGATCTTTATGGAATTAGAGTTCAGAGCAGAGCCCTCTGGTTATCTTCCCTTGACATTTACCCCCTGAGATAAGGACCAGAATTCTTTATGAGGTGCAGAAGGTGACCATAGAGATATATATATTTTAACCATTTACCTATTTAATGACATCTGGCCCAGTTCCTGTAGTGGGAGATTACAAATGATTATGAGCATTTATACACTTTTGTATGTGAATATGACTTTTCATTTCTTTGGGAGAAATGTAAAATGTTGCAATTATTGAGTTTTCATAGTAGTTGCATGCTTAAAGAAACTGCCATATTTTTCTAAAATGAGTTCTAGTACTTTATAACCCACTAATTATGAATGAGAAATCTAGTTTCTTTGTATACTCACCAGCATTTGGTTATGTCACTATTTTTTATGTTAGCCATTCTTGCAGTTACAGACTGTTTAAATTTGCATTTCTCTACTGGTTAAAAATAGTGAGTATTATTTCATCTACTTTTCTGCCATCTATATATATTCTTTGGTCTAATGTCTGTTCATTTCTAAGTTTTGTCTTTTGGAAAGCAAACAAAAAATATACAAAATTCTGAAACTGTGGTCCCTATAAGGCACCCTTTTCTACCCATTGAAGTTACCATAGTCAGGACATTTTGTTTTAGGGTTTAAGAAATGACTGTAGGCCTAAATCACCTATTAGATTAGGGGAAAAGAAAGAACAGGCCAATTCTATGGTGTTCTTAACCAGAGTTGTGGAAGAGAGTCCTTCTTTCTTTCTCCATTTATTCTCCTTTTCTGGCCTGAGTAGAAACTTGTGATTCAGTTGTTGGAGACTTAATCCTTCTCTATTTTCCCATGGCATTCTGTCCCACAGTCCTTTTTCAAAGCCATACAACACTGGCCACACTATGTTGCCTATAGTAGGCACTCTATAACTATTTGGGTTTGATGGGTTGGGTGTTATTGAAATTGCATGCATATACATGATAGACGTCTGGTTAGAGTTTCCCGGGGATATTGCTAAGCAAGACTGTGTTGAAAAGAGTCATTTCTGAGGGCAAGAAGGACAAAGAATGAGTATAGGTTTCAGGCAGCTGGAATCTATAATCCAACCCTGTCATTACCTTCTCTCTGCCTCTTATCTTCTCTCAGCCCAGCAATTTTTTCATCTCTGGTCGCAGACTATAACTTTTACAATGCATAAAGCATAACTGCAACCAGCCCAAGATATTCTGTGCCAGAAATCAAACTCAAGGTCTCACACTTGCAAGTACTGCTCTCTAGCTACTGAGCCAACTCCCTAGCCATGACCTGCATGTTTAATGTAATGAGGAATGGCAATAATTGACTCAGTGGTGGCCAACAGTTGGGACAACATGACTGTCAATAGAAAGTAGACTTTCTCAAATAGGGTAGCCTTGCAGAACCGATCATAGATGTCCTCTCCAGTTTTTTTTTCTTTAAGATCCTTAAAATGCAGCTTTATTCTAATATTAAATGAAAAAAGGAAAATGACAATAACAAGATTTCATTCCCTGAATGTCATGATGTGACAATAGTAGTCTTAGATTTGAAACACAACAATAATTGATTCTCAAAATAGCTCAACATTGGCTTCAAAGAACAAAGGTGCTTTTAGCTGCCACATTCACTCCAAACCCCAATCATCTCTTTTAGCATTCCAAAGATTACGCACAAATTCTGTCAAGTTATATAACAAAGTGGTAAACACAGTGCACAACTGACAACACAAAGAAGTTGCCTATAAAATTAGACTCTGGTGTTGGGTTCCAGGTTTGTGTTCTCACAGGTCATCATCTTCAGTTGCAGAAGCAATTTCTAAATTATGCATCCATTGCACTGCCGAGCAAGTCCCAAGTCCATGGCAACCCCTGGTGGGATAAGAGTAAGCCTGGCAGCAAATTCCAAGGTTAACTTTCCAATGAATTTTTTTTTCAGTGTTGGGGATTAAATTCAAGACCTTGTGCATGTGCTGCATTACTGAGCCACTTTCCCAGACCAATTTTTAATTATATATATATTTTTATTTGATAGGGCAAAGAAAAATTAAGAGGGAAGGCTAAGATACAAGAAAAGAGACACCAGCAATACTTGCTTCATTACTAGTGAAGCTTCCTTCCTGCAAATGGAGAGTCGGGGCTCCAACCCTGATCCTTGCCTATAGTAACAAGTGCATTTAGCCAGGTACAAACCATTGTCTGGCCCCTTATTTTACATATATATTAATTTATTTTTATTCTTTTTATGTTTACTTATTTATTTATTTCCTTTTGTTGCCCTTGTTTTATTGTTGTCATCTTTGTTGGATAGGACAGAGAGAAATGGAGAGAGGAGGAGATGACAGAGAGGGAGAGAGAAAGACACATGTAGGCCTGCTTCACCGCCTGTGATGTCACTTCACAGGAGGTGAAACAGGTCTTCAGGTGTCTTATTTTTCTCTTCCCCTCTCTGTCTCCTCTCCTCTCTCGATTTCTCTCTGTCCTATCCAACAACAATGACAGCAGTAACAACAATGGTAATAATAACAACAACGATAAACAACAAGGGCAACAAAAGGCAAAAAATAGCCTCCAAAAGCAGTGGATTTGTATTGCAGGCACTGAGCCCTGGAGACAAAAAAAAAAAAAAGAATGCAAGGAGTGATGGGAAAATTAGCTCAAGTGAAACTATTTCTTCCCAGCTACAACTTATATTATATGAAGAAGAACATTTATCTAGTGAAATGTTGGTCATCTTGCCACCCCTCTTCCTGCATGCTGTCAGCCACTCACAGATAAATGTATATCATTGTCCTCTTTCCTGTCTGCTAATGCCATTGTTAGTTTCAATTAATCTCCCTCCCCCCAAAAAAGCTAATCAATTCATGAAAGATGGTCAGCTTCACCCAAGAGCTTTTAAAAACCAGACTGACAATCTACTGTCTGTAGACTAGCTACCTGTTTTGTAAATTGCGTTTTTTTGTTTGTTTGTTTTGCCACCAGGGTTATTGCTAGGGCTCAGTGCCAGCACTATAAATTCACTGCTTCTGGTGGCCATCTTTTCCTTTTTTGTTTCCTTTCTATTTTATTTGATAGGATAAAGATAAGTTAAGAAGGGAAGGGGAAATAGAGAGGGAGAGAGAAGACCTGCTTCATACTTGTGAAGTGCCCCCCCCCCCGCAGGTGGGGAGCAAGGGCTTGAACCTGGGCTCTTTGGATAGGACAGAGACAAATTGAGGGAGGAGGGGAAGCTAAAGAGGAAGAAAGACACCTGTAGACCTGCTTCACTGCTTATGAAGTGCAACCCCCTGCAGGTGGGGAACTGGGGGCTTGAACCAGGATCCTTGCTCTGGTCCTTGTGCTTTGTACTATGTGCACTTAATCCAGTGTAACCACCCAGCCTCTGAACCTGGGGCCTTGAACATGGTAATTTGTGTGCTTAACTAAATGCACCACCACCCAGCCCCCATAAATTACATTTTAACAAGACCAAGGCAGGGACTACCATACTGTGAGAGATACAGGGTCAGGTGAGTGCAGAATTAGATACTGTCTTCATTCACACTTTTTCTTTTCTTTTTTTAAATTTATTTATTTATTTATTTATTATTTATAAAAAGGAAACATTGACAAAACCACAGGATAAGAGGGGTACAACTCCACACAATTCCCACCACCAGAACTCTGTATCCCATCCCCTCCCCTGATAGCTTTCTCCTATTCTTTAACCCTCTGGGAGTATGGACCCAAGGTCATTATGGGTTGCAGAAGGTGGAAGGTCTGGCTTCAGTAATTGCTTCCCCACTGAACATGGGCCTTGACAGGTTGATCCATACTCCCAGCCTGTCTCTCTCTTTCCCTAGTGGGTTGGGGCTCTGGGGAAGTGGAGCTCCAGGACACATTGGTGGGGTTGTCAGTCCAGGGAAGTCTGGTTGGCATCATGCTAGCATCTGGAACCAGTGATTTGGTGGGTTCCTGAAGTCGTTCCAGTCCTGTCTTGTTGTGGCCCCAGGTGGTCTCCTTTGGTATTCCTAGTTGACCCCAGAGAGGAGAGCAGAGAAACACAGCTGCTGCTGCTCCATAGCCCCGCCTCCGGAAGTCCTCTTTCTTTTTCTTTACCAAAGCACTGATCAGCTCTGGCTTATGATGGTACTGGGGGGATTGAACCTGGGACTTTGGAGCCTCAGTCATGACAGTCTGTTTGTATAACCATTATGTTATCTACTCCCTCTTCATTTACACTTTTGATATGGTATTCATCACGGATTTTTTTTTAGAGTTTTTTTATTATCTTTATTAATTGGATAGAGACAGTCATAAATTGAGAGGGAAAGGGGGATAGAGAGGGAGACAGAAAAAGAGACACCTGCATCCCTGCTTCACCACTCACAAAGCTTTCCCTCTGCAGGTGGGGACTAGGGCTTGAACCTGGGTCCTTGCTCATTATAACGTGTGCTCAACCAGGTGTGGCCCCATGGACTTTTTTTTTTTTTAACTTTTGCTTCACTTGATATTTTTTAAAATGTCATGTGAAAATGTTATTTATTCTGATAACTGAGTTTCCTGGTGGTCCCTTAAGTGTCACATCCTAAGCAAGATCGTCACTTGGAAGAGCCTGGTATCTAGGAATACGCTCATCCCTGGCCCAGAGGGAAGAAAAGGAAAAGGATCCTCAGTGCTGTGTCCTGGAACAGATCATGCAGAGTATCCCTTTATACCATCACTACTCCCCACCCCAAGTCTCAAGAATAGGGATATTTTACCCTCTGAATAACCAAGAAGACAAGACAGGTGAAGGGCAGGGACAGAAAGTCTGGGTCAGTCTGCAGGAGACCTCTCTTCTCAACTCAAGGCTCCCACTGCTTCAGAAGTTATCCCTGGGACCTTGCTTATCTTAGTTCCTTGGTGTCCTTTTGAGTTGAGTTCTTTGAATCTTTCAAACTGAAGCCCATCTGCCCAGCAATTTGGTAGAAAACAGGATTGTCACTTGTTTGAAGCTACAGATTGATTGGTTGACTGATTTTATTTTTTTATTATATTTGTTTATTGGATAGAGACAGCCAGAAATTGAGAGGAAGGGGGAGGAAGACAGGGAGAGAAACAGAGAGACTTCTGCAACCCAGCTTTAACACTCTGCAAAGCTTTCCCCCTGCAAGTGGGGATCAGGGGCTTGAACTCGGGTCCTTAAACATTGTAACATGTTCTCAACCAGGTGTGCCACCTCCTGGCCCCTATTTATCTACTTAGTTACTCACTAATATATTTTGCCAGAGCTATTTTGTTTCATAGCCCCAGGTCTCATTCCTTCTTCCTTTGCAGCTGATAAGGTTGATCTCCCAACCTCAATTATTTGTCTACCTTTTCCTCCCCTTCCTTCCAACTTTCTCTTTCACTCTTTCCTTCCCTCTATTTACCTCTGGTTTCCTGGGAACAAATAATAAGGGACTGTGCCCTTACCCATCTCTAGGCTCAGTATTCTGTCTTAGGGGCAGGTGCTGCCTGTGGCTAGCTGGGGGGATGGCAGGCAGAATGTGGTCCCATAAGATTCGTGTTCTAGCAGTTTCCTTGACAGTCATAGTGTGTGTGGTGGGGCAGGGGAGGAAGAAGACATCTGTTCTTAAAGCAAAAATGAGACTGTTCCCCAACCAAGTCAGACACCTCATATTCCACATAAGAGGGACCAAAAGCCTTTAAAAAATATGTTGTCTCCTCCCCAAGAAAACACGTCACATCTTATGAATTGATGGAAGTCCCTACATACATTCACCCAGCAACCCTGCACTCCTCTCCCAGATGTTTACCCCAGAGAAAAGCAAAAAGCACATTGAAGAAGGCTGCCTCAATCTGCCTCACAGCTGCCTGAGTCAAGGTCGCCCCCACATTAGAAACTACCCCAATGTTCATCAACAGCGAAATGTTTAAAAATTGAATGAATTATAAGAATGACCATAACACACAAATTAATGCCATCAAAGGAATATTCTATAGCATCAGAGAGAAGCAATTTACATCTGCATGATCACTGTACTGAGCAAACGCAGCCAGGCGCAGAGGTCATGATGACGAATTCCATGTCTACAGAGTATAATAAAGCAAAATAACTCTGCTGTTCCACAAAGACGGCTGCCTTGCTGAGAACAGACTGGTGCTGTGGTTCTTGATCCGTATGTGTTTGACTTGTGAAAACTGGCCAGCTGCACCCATACATCACATGTACACTCCTATGTGTACGTGATATTTGAAGAACCTCAAAGTAAAAGGATACTCAATGTAAAAGAAGCTGCTTATGGAGAGAAGCAGGCAGGCATATTAGTATGCCTGCCTGCCTACCTGTTTATTAACCCTGGGGAAATATGAGAATTTTTTTGTCGATACACCTTCCAGGAACACTTGCACTGGCTCTCCTTAGACTAACCTAGGTGCTCTGGTCTCTCAAACACATACTCCCTTTCCCTCTCATAAAATAAGTAAATAAATATTTTTAAAAATAATCAAATCTGGGGCTGGGCGGTGGTGCACCTGGTTGAGCGCACATGTTGCAATGCACAAGGACCGCGGTTAGAGCTGCCAGTCCCCACCTGCATGAGGAAAGCTTTGTGAGTGGTAAAGCAAGGCTGCAGGCATCTCTCTGTCTCTTGCTTTCTCTATCGCCCCCTTCCTTCTCTATTTCTGGATGTCTCTATCCAATAAATAAATAAAGATTAAAAAAATTTTTTTAAGATTTAAAATATATTTTTTATATTTTATTTTATTTATTCCCTTTTGTTGCCCTTGTTTTATTATTGTAGTTATTATTGTTGTTGTCGTCATTGTTGGATAGGATAGAGAGAAATGGAGAGAGGAGGGGAAGACAGAGAGGAGGAGAGAAAGATAGACACCTGCAGACCTGCTTCACCGCCTGTGAAGCGACTCCCCTGCAGGTGGGGAGCCGGGGTTCGAACCGGGATCCTTATGCCGGGTCCTTGTACTTTGCACCACCTGCACTTAACCCGCTGCACTACAGCCCGACTCCCAAAGATTTAAAATATTTTTAAAAATTAAAAAATAAAATCTTAGGTAGCCTGAGAAGAATGGATGGATGGATGGATAGATGGATGAATGAATGAGAGGACAAGGTCATAGAATTGTAAAGTATTTGAGAGCAAAATCGATATTTTTTTAAAAAGTATTTTATTTATTCATTCCCTTTTGTTGCCCTTGTTATTTTATTGTTGTAATTATTGTTGTTGTTGTTGTTGATGTTGTCATTGTTGGATAGGACAGAGAGAAATGGAGAGAGGAGGGGAAGACAGAGAGGGGGAGAGAAAGACAGACACCTGGAGAACTACTTCACCGCCTGTGAAGCGACTCCCCTGCAGGTGGGGAGCCGGAGGATGGAACCAGTATCCTTATGCTGGTCCTTGTGCTTTGCACCACGTGCGCTTAATCACTGCGCTACCGCCTGACTCCCGAGCGATAGCTTTTTCTGGGGCTCCCACCTGAGGACTTGGCATAAGAACTAGGTTAACGGTGCCACACACAACAGCCATGACTGAGAAATGACTACTCTCTTGACTTCTGAATCTGGTGACCTTAAAAGCCTTTTCAACATAGCCCTTCAGGTAAAATCAATCATTATCCTCCAATATATCACCTCTCTTTGGAACCTGCCCTAGTTCCTCAGTTTGCTTTAGCTCCCTAGTCCTAGCCTTTCCTAGACAAAAGTGTTCACTGTTCAACAAAACTGTGTGGACATGTACTAGATGTATCATGAATTACTCCTGTGCCAGACACATTTGAAAATATCAGCTTGGTAAATGGAGGCAATCTGCCTTTCAACCTCCCCTCTGCCAAAATTCTCACAAGCATTGATAGCAATCTGATTTCAGAGAGTGTCCACAGACATTTAGGACGATGACTTCATAATGCAGCCTTCCTTACACAAAGATCTTTCAACAATGGTGCGTTTGTATCTGCTTAGTAACTGGTCATCATATGGAATATTTGCCAGTGTTCATGGTAAATATTCCCACTATAGCCAGTTTCAAACTGCCAATCCCGATGCTGTTGAATACAGAACTAGCAAAGATGTGTACAGCCAACACTCTAGAGCTGAGTTGCACACTGCATTTCCATGTGATCCTAGAACCACATGAGAATTTTTTCTGGAGGTTAAGTTTCACCAACAGTCACTCAAAAAATACTTTCATGGGAGTCAGGTGGTAGCACAGTGGGTTAAGCGCACATGGCACAAAACGCAAGGACCAGCGTAAATATCTGGGTTTGAGCCCCCAGCTCCCCACCTGCAGGGGAGTTGCTTCACAAGCGGTGAAGCAGGTCTATAGGTGTCTATCTTTCTCTCCCCCTCTCTGTCTTCCCCTCCTCTCTCCATTTCTCTCTGTCCTATCCAACAACGATGACAACAAGAACAGCAATAATAACTAGAACAATGAAAGACAAGGGCAACAAAAGGGAAAATAAATAAAAATAAAATAAAAGTTTAAAGAACACTTTCATACAGTCTAATTTTGAAACTTAAATTCTTATCTAGAACTTAGTCATTTTCATTAACTTTCCAAAATCAAAATCCATATAAATTTGGGCTCTAGAGTACAATGTGTGGGGAAAGGAGAAAAAGCTAACTACCTTCCTGGGCAAAATCCAGTCTGAGGTGTTGTGCACTTTCTGTACATCATTGGTTCCCACTCTTATTCAGTGATGCCCATAATCCACTTGCTGATAAAAGCCATAACTTTTAAGGGTGTCGGGCCATAGCACAGCGGGTTAAGCGCACATGGCTCAAAGCTGCAAGGACCGGTGTAAGGATCCCAGTTCGAGCCCCGGGCTCCCCACCTGTAGGGAAGTTGTTTCTTAGGCAGTGAAGCAGGTCTACAGGTGTCTATCTTTCTCTCCTCTTCTCTGTCTTCCCCTCCTCTCTCCATTTCTCTCTGTCCTATCCAACAACAATGACATCAATAACAGTGATAATAACAACTACAATAATGATAAACCAACCAGGGCAACAAAAAGGGGAAAAATGGCCTCCAGGAGCAGTGGGTTCATCGTGCAGTCACCGAGCATCAGCAATAACCCTGGAGGCAAAAAAAAAAAAGTGGTATCTTTCTTTGGCTTTTTTTAAAAAAATATATATATATCTTTTAATGTCACTCTCTCCATTTCTCTCTGTCCTATCCAACAACAATGACAGCAATAATAACAACAACAAGGGCAACAAAAGGGAATAAATATTAAAATATATATACTTATAAAAAATAAAAATAAAAAAACCTCATTTAAATCGATGTTAAGTAACTGATGAAGTCCAAGTTCTCTTTGACTTAATGGAAGCTTAAAGGACCATCAGCTGAAGAATGGTCTGGTGACAGTGGCAAACTCAGGCATTTATTTCTTGGGACATTGAGAATAGGCAGGATGGAATCTATAAACAAGTGTCCCTGCTGTTTGCAAGGGTTTTTTTTGTCATTACCCTTAGTCAGAGCCTCACATAAAAGGATATTTTAGCTCAATTCAAAGAATTCTCCAATTTTGTTCTCGTTCCATGAATTTCAAGTTCAGTGAGTACTTGAATAAAATCATTTTATTTTCATGTTGAAAAAAAATCTCAACTAATGTAAAAAAAGATATTTATGCAAACCTGCTTTTGTTATATGTTGTTTTTCTTTGTATCAATTTGCAAGAAGCTATAGACATTGTTAATCCAGAGCTCAGTATGTGTAGAGATCTTACTTCAGTTCAAATGGATTCACTAGAATTGTTATTACATATATATATGTATGTATGTATATATATATATTTGCCTATCAAAGTTATCTGAGCTTAAACCTGAATTCTTTGCTCATAGTAACATGTGCATTCACAGCCATGCACCCTTCATTAAGACTTTTAAAAATGATGATAATAATAAGGGAATGGAGAAGGGCAGTTGGGTAACTGTAAGTCATTGTGAAAGCACTGGGAAACCATCATGCCTCCCTGCTTTGGTTCTCCAGTGTTTTGTTTTGGCCTTTATAGCATTTAGAAGACATGGGGATGCTTTGCTAACACTTCTTAGTTTGGAGGGTTTCCATAAAAATCCCTTGGAAACCAAGTCAATGGTTTCTCTTCCCAGTCAAACGCAGGACAGGCTGAAGACTTAACCCCTACTCCCTCTCAAAAAGCCTTCAGCAGAGCTTGCAACTGGATTTGGTGTAGTACACCAAAGTAAAGGACTCTGGGGCAGGGTGGGGGTGTCGGGGAGTGTTCAGGTCAACTGAAAAGTGTTACACATGTACCAACTATTGTATTTTACTGTGGACTGTAAACTATTAACTCCCCCAATAAAGAAAAAAAAAAGCCTTCAAATAGAGACAGAAGGATGCACATGAAATAAATAGCCCAGCCTCTTGCCCTCAGGTGGGTCACATATCCTGCATGCTCCCAGGGTTCCAGGTCTGAGTCCCATTTGTAACTGACTATTTCTGTCTGTCCTCCTCCACTTCCCTCTTAATGCTTCCAGGATCACCTCCCAAATCATCTGATTATACTAGGTCTTTTCTCTGCTTCTGGGAGAATTCACCCTAAAACACCACTCACAGAATCTTATCCTGATCCTCCCAATTGTCAGCCTCTACCCCCAGGCAGTCCTGTTTCTCCCAGCTGCTGTGAAGCAGTCCTTGTGCAAGGGCAACTTGCCTCAGACATCAAAGAGGCCCTGCATCAGGGAAATATTGGGTCAAATAGCATGTCATTTTAGAAAAGCTCTCAAGTACAGCATTTCCTGAGCTCTGCAATTAGAGCCTCTTTCTATGCTCACAGTAAAAGCCCATGCAAGCAGCTATTTGCTCTCCGGCCTTGGGCACCACTAAAGGGCTCATTCTAAATATATCCTGACAAACTCACAGCCCTGGGGCTGCCCAAATGCTTGTGGTGGAGTGCCTCCATGTAAAACCCAGCCCCCCACCTGTGGTTCCAAGCCTACAGAGCCCACTTCTATGCTCTGTCCTTCTCCCCACCGTCCCCTAGAAGACACAAGGAATTTCTATGGGGAAGAAAAGCAGCAGGGCTCAAAGATTCATTGTTAAACTGACTCTATAGGCAAGCACTTCATAGGGTTTAACAGGCCTGCAGCTTAAAATATACCTTAATAAATATTTGCCAAATGCATAAGCCATATAGGTGGATTCCCCCTCTCCTCCTCCCCTTTCTCACTCTTCTTCTTCCCCTCTCTCTCCATACCTCCCTTAGTATAGTAGATATACACAGTGAATATAGTAGTATAAACTGGAGTCATCCTTCTTTCTGTGGGCATGGAAGAGTTAATTCCATTAGCCCTCTCTACCTAATGGAATAGTTGGTGGCGTCTTCTGATAGAGAGCTCTATACTCTGGACTAAAAACAACTTGAAGACATATTGTTAAGTGTAAGAAGATTGTGCAGAAGAGTCCCCATCACTTGTGGAAAAGAAAAAACTGTATATAGATGTGTGAACTATCTCTGAAAGAACAGGCAGTTGTCATTAGGGGTTGCCTTTGGGGAAAAGTGGAATACAGAAACAGTGAGAAGAAACTTTAGTTTGCGTAACACACCTGAACATATCATACATACACCTATATATAGCACTTCATGTGCACTTTTTTTTTTTTTTGCCACTAGGGTATTGCTGCAGCTTGGTGCCTGCATTACGAATCCATTGTTCCCAGAAGCCACCTTTCCCATTTTGTTGTCCTTGTTGTTGCTGTCAATGTCATTGTTGCCATTGCTGTTGTTGTTGTTGGATAGGACAGAGAGAAATCGAGAAGACAAAGACAAAGAGGGGGAGAGAAAGATAGACACCTGCAGACCTGCCTCACTGCCAGTGAAGCGTCCCCCCCTGCAGGTGGGGAGCCAGGGGCTCAAACCCGGGTCCTTAAACCAGTCCTTGCGCTTCACGCCATGTGCGCCTGCTTAACCTGTTGCGCTACCGCCTGGCCCCCAATGTGTATTTTTTTATTAACTTATTTATAAAGTAAAAAAATATTGATGCATCCAATAACACAGCTATATACTGGGTACTGTACAGCAAACCATAACAAAGGGACTTTTCAAAGTTAACCCAATTAACAAATAATGTGATGATAATATTAACTATCGATTGTCTTTTTGAACCCTAAGACAGCAGGAACTTCACATCTTCACTATAGAGCCTACTTCCCCCAGTCCTGGAACCCTTGGATAGGGCCCACTTTCCCTTATGCATCTCCCAATCCAAACCAAATAATATTGCATCCGCCGATTACAACCTAACCAAAGCAACGATTGCCACCTCAACATGCTTCACCTCAGACTATATCCAGAGACTTCACGTGTGGAATGACAACCCTTCAACTTCATTACTCGGGTGAGACCTTTCCTTTTATAGTACACTCTAATTTCATCTCAGGTAGTTCACTTTCTAACAAAGTCCCATAATCTAGATATACACCAGTTTCTGTGAGAGAGAGCTTATGTGCACACGTATCCATAAACTACTGCAAAATATATACCTGAAAGCAGAAGTACACTAGAGTTTGCAGTGAGTACCTCCCTAACACTTCCTCTCCACTATTCCAAGCTTGGGATCCATGATTGCTCAACAAATTGTTTGGCTTCATATGTTAACTCTCTTTTCAATCACTAGGTTCCAGATGCCACCAGGATGCTGGCTAGGCTTCCCTGGATTGAAGACCCCACCAATGTGTCCTGGAGCTCAGCTTCCCCAGAGACACACCTTACTAGGGAAAGAGAGAGGCAGACTGGGATTATGGACCGACCAGTCAACGCCCATGTTCAGCGGGGAAGCAATTACAGAAGCCAGACCTTCTACCTTCTGCAACCCTCAATGACCCTGGGTCCATGCTCCCAGAGGGCTAGAGAATGGGAAAGCTACCATGGGAGGGGGTGGGTTATGGGGATTGGGTGTTGGGAATTGTGTGGAGTTGTACCCCTCCTACCTTATGTTTTTGTTCACTAATCCTTTCTTAAATAAAAAATTAAAAAATATATTGATAAGACAGTAGGATAAGAGAGGTGCAATTCCACACAATTCCCACCATCAGAACTCCGTATCCAATCCCTCCCTTGAAAGCTTTCCTATTCATTATCCCTCTGGGAGTATGGACCCAGGATCATTATGGGGTGCAGAAGGTGGAAGGTCTGGCTTCTGTAATTGCTTCTCTGCTGAAGGTGACAGGTCGATCCATGCTCCCAGCCTGTCCCTATCTTACCCTAGTGAGGCAGGAATCTGAGGAGGCAGGCATCCAGGGTACATTGGTGAGGTCCTCTGTTCAGGGAAGTCAGGTTAGCATCATGGTAGCATCTGCAACTTGGTGTCTGAAAAAGCATTAAGATAGAAAGAAGAACAAATAGTTTAATAGTCAAGAACCTAACGGCAATAATATAGCATGTGTACTTTTTAATGAAGTACATTTAATTATATATGTTATATGTATATATATGTGTGTATGTGTGTTTTTTTCACAAAGCAACAATTTTAAAATTAGAAAAAGCCTTGTTTTCTGATCTGAACCCACTAACTATGGGGTTCAAAGCCCTATGTCAGCTCCCTGCCCAATAGTGCTTGGCTTAGAGCAAATAACCAGGACTATTTTGGGAGTACACTTGGTATAGGCCCACATATGGCTCCACCTCCCTAAACCAAGCTACCAGGAAAAAGGAATTCTGACAAGAACAGGACAGACACATTTGCATTCACTGGAGAGTTATTTGTCAAGAACCTACTGTGTGACAGTGTCCTCGTCCTAGAGATAGCAGGACAAGTCAGGTACAAGTTGGGAGCGAGGAGGCTTGCCTCATAGCTGAGAAGGGTACAAATAGAGGGTTTGGGGGCCAGCAGAGGTAACCTGCTCCACAGTACACATAGACTAGCCCCTGCCTGCCCTGCTCCCCTACTCTTTCCAACATCTCCTGCACTTAGCCTCGTCTGGGCCCCTCCTCTGGGCCTGTCTCCCACACCAGGGCTTCTCTTACATGCATGGCACCCAACAATGCAGGAGACATTCTGGACCCTGGCCTAGTATGCACAGAGCATACATAGGTGTCAGAGAGGACAGAGGCTGGCTAAGACTCCGAAAGGGATGGATACATCCCTGGGGGAAGGGGAGGGCATGGTTTTAATTGTGGGTGGAGCAAGGTCTCTTGGTGGTAGTGTACTTGTGTATTTGGAATTCTGAATTAAAGATGGCTCCCAGGGCCAGGAAGATAGCATAGTGATCATGCACCACCATAAGCCAGAGCTGAGCAGAGCTCTGAATAAATTATAAATAAATAAATATTTTAAATAAGTAGGGCTTCTAAGATTGGAGAGAGAGTTCACTGAGCAGGGTGACTGTGCTTTTGTGCAGAAGACCCATATTCAAGCCCCAGTACCACATGGAAGGTATTATAGCAATGGAGGAGTCTATGGTCATACCACCTTGAGCACGCCCTATCTCATCTGATCTCGGAAGCTAAGCAATGGAGGATATTTGGGCACTGTGGTATGTCTGTCTCTGTCTCATTCAGATTGAATGAATGGGTGGCCCAGAGCAGTGAGATCACACATGTGTGACACCCTGTCCCATCAATCAATCTATTTGGCTCTCACTTCAAGGGAGTCTTCAGTGAGGTAGATACAGCTGACAATGGTGAGTTGTGGACACCATAGATCAGAGAGGGAAGCTGGGGCTCCAGAGAGCACAGCATGTCTTCCTCACACCACAAGCAAGTGGATTCATCTGGGCTAGGTACTGGGCCTGCTGCATGGGGTCTGTGCTCACCTTGGCTCAGCATCCCTGGCTGAGCCAGATGTCTCCAGTCCTCTAGTTGAGCTTACACCTATGTCTTCTTTTTTAATACTTATCTATTTATTCCCTTTTGTTGCCCTTATTGTTTTATTGTTGTAGTTATTATTGTTGTTATTGATATCATTGTTGGATAGGGCAGAGAGAAATGGAGTGGGGAGGGGAAGACAGAGAGGGGCAGAGAAAGATAGACACCTGATGACCACTTGTGAAGCTACTTCCCTGCAGGTGGGGAGCCAGGGGCTCAAACTGGGGTCCTTACGCCAGTCCTCACGCTTTTCGCCACCTGCGCTTACCCGCTGCCCAACTCCCATATATATGTCTTATAAACACTAACAACAGATCACATTGAGCTATCTGGCCACTTCCACTGTTCAAATACAGAAAGAGGCAACCTGGAAGTAACGCAGTGGTAAAGCTCTAGACCTGTAAGCATGAGGTCTTGAATTCAATCCCCAGCACAGCACAAAGCTCTATTTTGGGTTAGCTTAGCTCCCCAGGCTGCTCTTAAGTGGATTTAAGCTTGCACTTACTGTTCTAATCCCATCCAAATTTGCACTTCCAGTATGGGAACCACTGACTGGGTGTAACAGTGAGCACTGATCATGTGGTGCAACTGACATGCGCTCTCAGCTTGGAGCATGTTTTAATACGTAGAATATAATAAGATAAATTGTCTCATCAAAAAATGTTTATATCAATTACATATTGAAATGATCAATCTTAATATGTTAGGTTCAATCAAACATTATTAAAATTGATTTTATCTTGTTATGGGTTGAATCATGTCTCCCCACAAAGATACGCTGGGTTTCTAATTCCCAGTACCCCAAAATCATAACCCTGTTTTGAAATCGGGATTATTGGAGATCAGAAGATAGTAGTTCACCTGGTAAAGCACATACTTTACCATGTATGAGAACCTGGGTTCAAGCCCTCAACCAACACATGGGAGCACAGTGCAAAAGGAAAGCTTCACAAGCAGTGGAGTGCTGTTATGAGCTCTCTCTCTCTCTCTCTCTCTCTCTCTCTCTCTCTCTCTCTCCCTCCTTCTTCTATAATCAAAGAATAAAGCAGACACCCCTGCTTATTGAAACTTACATTACAGAAGGGAAGAGAAACATTAAATAATAATCACAATGAATGGGTAAATTATTCAGTATGTTAGGAAGAGTTAAATGCTCTCAGGAAATAAGTATAACAGGGTAGGGGGGCTAAGAGTAATGGTGGGGGTTAGGGGTGGGGGGAAGAGGTCAAGGAGTGAATGGAGAATCCAGGTTGGATTAATGACAATCTAACGAGATGTGACAAAGCTGAAGAACTGAGAGGTGTCAAATGGTGCATGGATCTATTTTCCCCGCACTCTCAGCAATGGCACAACTGTCATTATACTCCCAGTTCACTCAGGTAAGTAGGATGGTCCTCCACACTTTCACTTTCCACCCCCTGCTCAGATCCTCCTATATATCAGGGGAGAGAGACTTTAAATAATCATCATAGTGAAAAAAGTAAATTACTTAGTATGTTAAAAAAAAAAAGTTAGATGCTATCAGGAAATAAAACCCCTAAGGTAAAGGGAAGGTTATCTTGAGCATGGGGAACAGCCAGGGCAAAATAAGAACATGAAGACCTAGAAATGGCATCAACAAGAAATGACGTGGCTTTGGAGGTGGTTCCTGGAGCTGTTGGAATTGCTGTTGCTGCTGCTCATCTGGAATGTTTTCTTTCCAGGCTCTTCCTGGAGAAGACACCTAGGATTGCCTGAGATTGTTTTACACAGGTGAGCTCAGAAACAGTGGAAATACCCTCTCCTCCTGCAGCAGTTCTGCAGACCACCCTGGTCCCCAGGTGAGAAACAAGCCTGACACCTTAGGGGGTCAGTTGTCCTCATAGCAAGAAAGTCCAGGGCAGCATTAAGCCACCTATTTTGATGTTGAGAGCTTAAAATGGGCAGAGGAAGAATGAAAAAGTTTAACAGGGTGCCCTTCCTGAGTCTGGAGGAGCGCATGAGCAGGGCTGGAACACTGGGGGCAGGACTGTTTTACTTAGCTGACTGACCTGCAAGTACTATTGTGCCATTGCTAGGAGTTGGGTGAAAATAGGCAAAGAGATCTTAAAACTGTCCTAGGCTCAAATGTATCCCGGCATCATATAGGAAGTATCTGTGGAAGTTAACTAAGAAGAAAAGCCTTGAAATCAAGTAAAAGGGCTGGTGAAACAGCTCACCTTGATCATGTCCTGATTAGTACTGTTTAAGTTCAAGACTGGTCCCCACCACATTGAAGGAAACTTCTATATCATGGGAGTCTCTCTCTCTCCCTCTCCCTCTCCCCTCCCCCTCCTCCTCCCCATTCCTTTCCTCCTCTCCTTCTCTCTCTCCCTCTCCCTCTCCCTCTCATCCTATCCTCTCTCTCTCAAAATTAAGGAAGGAAGGAAGGAAGGAAGGAAAGAAAGAAAGGTACCCCTTTTCTCAAAATTTTTATGATTATGGCAGAACCTGGACTTTGGAGAAAATAATACTCCCAGATGTTAAATTGTCCAGTTGTCACTATGAGTTATCAATATTTATTCCAGTAAGAACACTGGTGCTCCTACTAAACACTGATACTGTGTATTAATCACATTGCCCTGGTCAAGGCAAAGAACTGGAACAGGACACTGAGAGCCTCCACCAAGTAATTAGAATCCCCACAGGCATCATCAGAGTGGTGGGGTTATCATCACATGAAATACTTGGGATTCCTGGGGCTCTAGGCCTAGGACAGGTCAGGGGGACAGAGAAGCAGTTAATTTCTAGGCAATCTGAGAAGATAAGAACAGACTTGTGCCCCCTCCACACCCTAACCCACACCCTCCAATCTATTTACCAGGCTGTCCCCCAACTAGCCCCACATTGCTTGATGGGATGGTGACTTCAGGCAGTCTTCCTATTGTTTGGGATACAGAGGAAATGAGTGGAGTGAACTGAAGACCCTAAGGCTGAGGACAAGCCTATCTTCAACCTCTTCTGTTTTAATTCAATCCCCATTTTGAAGATGAGGACCATAGGGATCTAGAATCTGCCCAAAGTCATGTCTGGATCAAAACAGAGTTCACTCCTAAGATCACATCCTCCGATTCAACTTCCAGAGGCGGAGCTACGAGCAGCAGATCGCTTTCTCTCCTCTCCTCTCCTCTCCTCTCCTCTCCTCTCCTCTCCTCTCCTCTCCTCTCCTCTCCTCTCCTGGATCAACTAGGAATACCAAAGGAGACCACCCGGACCAAAACAAGACAGGACTAGAATGACCACAGGAACCCAGTAAATCACCCGTGAGTACAAACACGCGTGGCTGGTGACAGAGAGGAGAGAGGGGCCTAAGAAGAGATTAAGTGGCTGCTTACAGTTCAACAGTTTACCAGTGGAGAAACCACCACCTCCAGTCTGCTCCACACAAGGGGACAGCTGAAGGGAGGAAAGGACTCCCCAGAGACTCACTAAGTGCAACTCTGAGTCTCCATTGCTACTACCCTCAGAATCTGGAGCAGCAACAGGGAGGGACACCAGGGGACAGAGATCTAACTGGGAAACTCAGGAGAAGACCTATACCTCGGTGGCATAGCTGAGGGGCTGTGAAAGTCTCTTTGCATAACCACTAGATTATCTCTGCCACACCCTGCTTTATCTCTTGGTCAGGAGTCAGTGATTAAGCTAAGAAGCCTATTGACAGTTTAAAAGCCCTCAGGCTCCCATAGCCTACAGGGAAGAAAAAAAAAAAGAGGCTTTTACACCACTGAGCTCCAACTCAGGGATTGAAAAAACTGTTAACATATATAAAATGGTTAAAACAACAAGAAAAAATATTGGAGACTCGAACCAGGACAAGAGTCCAGCTAAAAGTCCTCCAGAGGGAGAAGCACAAAACAACGAATTCAACATCCAAACATTAGCTAAGGAAATAATCACAGGAGTGAGTAAAGAATTTGAAAAAATTGTAATCAGAAATGCAGGAACAACAAATGAGAATATGGAAGAAAATTCTAATTATCTCATGGTTATTAGAGAGCTGAAAGCTGAAATCGCTGAGCTAAGAAGGCAACTAGCTGAACAAGCTAAAACAGTATCAGAGCAGGGCAACAAAATAGATGAACTCCAGAAAGCAGTAGAGGGCAGAGAGAATAGAATCTATGAGGCTGAAAACAGAATTAGCAAGATTGAGGATGAATTAGAGACAACTAAAAAAGAAGTAAGAGATCTCAAAAAGAGATTAAGAGATGCTGAAAACAACAACAGAGTCCTATGGGATGACTTCAAAAGAAACAATATACGCATTATTGGCTTACCAGAGGAAGAAAGAGAAGGGGAGGAAGAAAGCATTCTCCAGGCCATAATAGCTGAAAATTTCTCTAGTCTAGACAACACCAAAGACATAAAGATTCAAGAAGCCCAGAGGGTCCCAAACAGAATTAACCCAGACCTAAAGACACCAAGACATGTCATACTTAGATTGGAAAGGAATAAGGATAAAGAAAGGATCCTCAAGGCTGCAAGAAAAAAACAGTCACCTACAAAGGAAAACCCATAAGATTAGCAGCAGACTTCTCCATACAAACACTACAGGCCAGAAGAGAATGGCAAGATATCTATCGAGTGCTCAATGAGAAAGGCTTTCAGCCAAGAATACTATATCCTGCTAGACTGTCATTCAGACTAGATGGAAGCATCAAAACCTTCTCAGACAAGCAACAGTTGAAGGAAGCAACCATCACCAAGCCTGCCCTGAAAGAAGTTCTGAAAGGTCTCCTATAAACAACCAGACCACCACAAATAGGACATATGTCAAAACACTTTAAAACTCTACAAGAATGGCGTTAAAATATCTTCAATCTTTGATATCAATAAATGTGAATGGCCTGAATTCACCTATTAAAAGACACAGAGTAGGAAGATGGATCAGAAAACACAACCCAACAATATGTTGTCTACAGGAAACTCACCTAAGTCAACAAGACAAACACAGACTTAAAGTGAAAGGATGGAAAACTATCATACAAGCCAATGGCCCACAAAAAAGGGCAGGAACAGCTATTCTCATATCTGACATGATAGACTTTAAAATAGATAAGATTTAAAAAGATAGGAATGGACACTACTTAATGCTCAGAGGATCAGTCAATCAAGAGGACTTAACAATTATTAATATCTATGCACCCAATGAGAAGCCATCTAAATACATCAAACTTCTACTGAAAGAGCTACAGCAATATATTAACAGTAACACAATCATAGTAGGGGACTTCAACACCCCACTCTCTCAACTTGACAGATCATCCAGGAAGAAAATCAGTAAAGACATAAGGAAGCTAAATGAAGAGATAGATAAACTAGAACTGTTGGACATTTTCAGAGTCATTCATCCCAAGAAACTGGAATACACATTTTACTCAAATCCATATGGATGATTCTCAAGGATAGACCATATGTTAGGCCACAAAGACAGCATCAGCCAATTCAAGAGCACTGAAATCATCCCAAGCATCTGCTCAGACCACAGTGGAATTAAACTAACACTTAACAATCAACAAAAGATTAGTAACAGTGCCAAAATGTGGAAGCTCAACAGTACACTTCTTAACAACTTCTGGGTCAAAGAGGAAATCAAGGAAGAAATCAAAATGTTTCGAGAGTTCAATGAAAATGAAGACACAAGCTATCAAAATATTTGGGACACAGCTAAAGCAGTCCTAAGAGGGAAGTTCATAGCTATACAAGCACACATTAGGAAACAAGAAAAGGCACAAATAAACAGCCTGATTGCACATCTTAAAGACCTAGAAGAAGAACAACAAAGGAATCCTAAAGCAACCAGAAGGACAGAAATCACTAAAGTTAGGGCAGAAATAAATAACATTGAGAATAGGAAAACCATACAGAAGATCAATGAAAGTAAATGTTGGTTCTTCGAAAGAGTAAACAAAATCGACAAACCTTTAGCCAGACTCACAAAACAAAAAAGGGAGAAGACCCAAATAAATCGGATAGTAAATGAAAGAGGAGATATCACAACAGACACTGCAGAAATTCAACATATCATGCGAGGCTTCTATGAAAAACTATATGCCACCAAGCTAGAGAACCTGGAAGAAATGAATGATTTCCTAGATACCTACCAACTTCCAAAACTAAGTAAAGAGGAAGTGGATAACATGAACAGGGCCTTCACAGCTAATGAAATTGAAACAGTTATCAAAAATCTTCCCAAAAATAAAAGTCCTGGACCAGATGGTTTTACAAATGAATTCTACAAAACTTTCAAAGAAGAACTAATACCTCTACTTTTAAAAGTCTTCCACAAGATTGAAGACACTGGAATACTCCCTGCCAGCTTCTATGAAGCCAACATCACCCTGATACCAAAAGCAGACAGGGACACAACCAAAAAAGAAAACTACAGACCAATATCTCTGATGAACATAGATGCGAAAATATTGAACAAAATTCTAGCCAACTGGATACAGCAGTATATCAAAAAGATTGTTCATCATGACCAAGTGGGGTTTATCCCAGGCATGCAAGGTTGGTTTAATATACGTAAGTCAATCAATGTGATCCACCACATCAACAAAAGCAAGACCAAAAACCACATGGTCATATCAATAGATGCAGAGAAAGCCTTTGACAAAATACAACATCCCTTTATGATCAAAACACTACAAAAAATGGGAATAGATGGGAAATTCCTGAAGATAGTGGAGTCTATATATAGCAAACCTACAGCCAACATCATACTCAATGGTGAAAAACTGGAAGCATTTCCCCTCAGATCAGGTACTAGACAGGGCTGCCCACTATCACCATTACTATTCAACATAGTGTTGGAAGTTCTTGCCATAGCAATCAGGCAGGAGCAAGGAATTAAAGGCATACAGATTGGAAGAGAAGAAGTCAAACTCTCCTTATTTGCAGATGACATGATAGTATACATGGAAAAACCTAAGGAATCCAGCAAGAAGCTTTTGGAAATCATCAGGCAATACAGTAAGGTGTCAGGCTATAAAATTAACATTCAAAAGTCAGTGGCATTCCTCTATGCAAACACTAAGTTAGAAGAAATTGAGATCCAGAAATCAGTTCCTTTTTCTATAGCAACAAAAACAATAAAATATCTAGGAGTAAACCTAACCAAAGAAGTGAAAGACTTGTATACTGAAAATTATGAGTCACTACTCAAAGAAATTGAAAAAGACACAAAGAAGTGGAAAGATATTCCATGTTCATGGGTTGGAAGAATTAACATCATCAAAATGAATATATTACCCAGAGCCACCTACAAATTTAGTGCTATCCCCATCAAGATCCCAAGCACATTTTTTAGGAGGATAGAAAAAATGCTACAAATGTTTATCTGGAACCAGAAAAGACCTAGAATTGCCAAAACAATCTTGAGAAAAAAGAACAGAACCGGAGGCATCACACTCCCAGATCTCAAACTGTATTATAGGGCCATTATCATCAAAACTGCTTGGTACTGGAACATGAACAGACACACTGACCAGTGGAATAGAATTGAGAGCCCAGAAATGAGGCCCCACACCTATGGACATCTAATCTTTGACAAAGGGGCCCAGACTATTACATGGGGAAAGCAGAGTCTCTTCAACAAATGGTGTTGGAAACAATAGGTTGAAACATGCAGAAGAATGAAACTGAATCACTCTATTTCACCAAATACAAAAGTAAATTCCAAGTGGATCAAAGACTTGGATGTTAGACCACAAACTATCAGATACTTAGAGGAAAATATTGGCATAACTTTTTTCCACATAAATTTTAAAGACATTTTCAATGAAACGAATCCAATTACAAGGAAGACTAAGGCAAGTATAAACCTATGGGACTACATCAAATTAAAAAGCTTCTTCACAGCAAAAGAAACCACTACCCAAACCAAGAGACCCCTCACAGAATGGGAGAAGATCTTTACATGCCATACATCAGATAAGAGTTTAATAACCAATATATATAAAGAGCTTGCCAGACTCAACAACAAGACAACAAATAACCCCATCCAAAAATGGGGGGAGAACTTGGACAGAATATTCGCCACAGAAGAGATACAAAAGGCCGAGAAACACAAGAAAAAATGCTCCAAGTCTCTGATTGTCAGAGAAATGCAAATAAAGACAACAATGAGATATCACTTCACTCCTGTGAGAATGTCATACATCAGAAAAGGTAACAACAGCAAATGCTGGAGAGGGTGTGGGGTCAAAGGAACCCTCCTGCACTGCTGGTGGGAATGTCAATTGGTCCAACCTCTGTGGAGAACAGTCTGGAGAACTCTCAGAAGGCTAGAAATGGACCTACCCTAAGACCCTGCAATTCCCCTCCTGGGGATATATCCTAAGGAGCCCAACACATCCATCCAAAAAGATCTGTGTACACATATGTTCTTGGCAGCACAATTTGTAATATCCAAAACTTGGAAGCAACCCAGGTGTCCAACAACAGATGAGTGGCTGAGCAAGTTGTGGTATATATACACAATGGAATACTACTCAGCTGTTAAAAATGGTGACTTCACCGTTTTCAGCCGATCTTGGATGGACCTTGAAAAAATCATGTTGAGTGAAATAAGTCAGAAACAGAAGGATGAATATGGGATGATCTCACTCTCAGGCCGAATTTGAAAAACAAGATTAGAAAAGAAAACACAAGTCGAACCTGAAATGGAATTGGAGTATTACACCAAAGTAAAAGACTCTGGGGTGGGTGAGTGGGTGGGGAGAATACAGGTCCATGAAAAATGATGAATGACATAGTGGGAGTTGTATTGTTAAATGGGAATCTGGGGAATGTTATGCATGTTCAAACTATTGTATTTACTGTTGAATGTAAAGCATTAATTCCCCAATAAAGAAATAAATTATTTAAAAAAAAATCACATCCTCCTACCACCCCCAGATCCCAGAAAGCTGGGAACAGATAAACTCCCATCCAGTCGGTCAATGAATTGCTACTCAGCGTCACAAAAAAATGTACTAGCAATACTGCCTGAGTGTAGACAGATCTCAGAGGCCTTATGCTGAGTGAAAGAAGCCAGGCTCAAAAGGTTACAGACTGTATGATTCAATTTATAAGACATTCTAGGAAATATAAAGTGAAGTGAATACAGCAAATGGGGGAGGGGAGTTGCCAGGAACTAGGGGAGGAAATGTTGATGGCAAAGGCTAGCAAGGTTAGGGGCTCACAGAGATGCTCTGTATGCTGACAGTGGGATGGTTACATAGCCACATGCATGCCTTTTCCAGGACTCATAGGACTACACACTCACTAAAGAAGGAGAATTTCATTATATGTGAGAATATATATATATAATATAAACCCTAACCTTAAAGACCTTGGAAGGTGGCAGAGTGGATAAAGCACTGGACTCTCAAGCATGAGGTCCCAAGTTCAACCACCAGTATCCCATGTGCCAAAGTGGTTCTGGTGTTTTCTCTCTCTTATTAATAAATACATTTAAAAAGTCCTTAATGTTAAATAAAATCAAAACAAAAACCTGAAGGCCACTGCCCAAAAAAAGCCTTTAATTTTAAGGCCTTCATAAACAATGAAAAACAAAGCAAGAGAGAGCAAGTACTGGGTCTGTTAGGTAAGAAAGGGGAGTGACCCCCCCCCACACACACACACACTAATGCCTTCTGCAACTCAAGCTACTTTAGCTTGTTTTTTTATTTGAATTTTTACATGTATAAACCATACAATAGTTCAACAATGAAATTGAAACTCAAGAGTCTAATCGTAGCAGATTGCATTTTCCAGAACAGTTGATATTAGAAAGAAAGAGAGGAAGGAAGGAAGGAAGGAAGGAAGGAAGGAAGGAAGGAAGGAAGGAAGGAAGACACAAATAAAATGATAGCAACAAGATCTTAGAGGTGATTTGCTGCACAGCAATAGATAATTGGAACACCAGGTAAGCAGCTGAAGACAGCTACACTGGCACTGTGTGCTCCCTGCACCTCACAGTTACTCTGGCTTGTTCTTGAATGAGACAGTGTGGTTTCAAACCTCCAGATATAGTGACAAGAGGAAACACAATGCACCACTTTCTAGGGCAAAAAGACCAAGCCCCTCTCATAGCACACCATCATGG
The DNA here is from genome assembly GCF_950295315.1 of Erinaceus europaeus. NCBI lineage: Eukaryota > Metazoa > Chordata > Mammalia > Eulipotyphla > Erinaceidae > Erinaceus > Erinaceus europaeus. Next base: position 56,527,899 of record NC_080162.1, on the reverse strand, counting down.
CGCCTGGCACACAGTAGGTGCTCAGTAAATATTTGCCTAGTGAAGCAATAGTTTCCAGGTCCATTCTTGGACAGCAGTTCCTGCTGACAAATATTTCCTTTTATAGAGGAGAGAGCTATGGTTTAGAGGGTGGCTTTAAATTTGAAGCATCATGAAGAAAAGAAACTAGGCTATGTGATGGAAAGGGACTGCATGTGGCTGGGAAGTCACACCCATTCTGAGCAGGTGCCATTGGAACTGGGATGTGGAGGATAAACAGTGGCCAGTTTGAAGCAGAATATATATGTATGTATATATATATATCAGCCAGAAGGAGTGGACGGTGAATGAAACAGTTCAACAAGGTAACATATACACAACTTCAAAATTAGCAGTGGGAGACATAAGTTTAGAACCGGTTTCATTTATTCTAGAGTTTACTAGACCAAAAAAAAAAAAGAAAGAAAAAGGTAGGGCATTTAGTTACTTAATATTTGTCATGAATTCTTCATGCAAAAAAGGGTCTCCATCTCTCTGTGTCTCTGTCTAGCTCTAGGTTTCTACTTGCTATAATATGGGGAGACTGGGCCTAACTCAGTAGCTTGGTGGAGCCACCAGGAGAGATTATGCACATTTCTTCCCAGCTCTCCTTTAGATACTGTACTTTGGATGGTTGAAAGGGAGCAGGGAGAGGTCATTTACACAGTGGAAGCTGCTGTGTTATAAATCATTCCTCTCTCTCTCTCTCTCTCTCTCTATGTATCTATCTATCTCTCTCTCCCTCCCTCCCTCCCTCTCTCTTTCTCTCTTTTAATCTGGTTGTTAAATATTGACCAGAAAACCATTAACCAAGATGGTGCTTCCAAAACTTATTGCTGAAGTCTGCTTGAGGCAGAGGAGAACTTACACACATCCCTAGGGGGAAGGCCTGCAGTTCAGTATCTTGGAAGAATTTTTCTTAAAATCTCCTGCTCTCTCTTTTCTGCCATCACAGAAGCTTCACTGCTCCAGACTGTTTTCAGATGGAAAAAGACAGAGACAGAGGGAGAGAGGGAAAGAAATCATAGCACTAACATTTCACCCAGTGCAGGGTGGGGGGAAGGGGGAGGGGCAGGCTCTAACCTGAGTCACAAGGATGGCAAAGCAGGTTACCTCTTAACTAAGCTAGCTTGCCAACCTTACTCTTGTTTTTAAATTTAGTCAGTGTTACTTTCTTTTTAAATTTTTTTTCTTTATTGGGGGGTTAATGTTTTACATTTGACAGTGAATACAATAGTTTGTACATGCATAACATTTCTTGGTTTTCCACATAACAATAAAACCCCCACTAGGTCAATGTTACTTTCTATACCTTAATGTAGCCATGCTTCTGGTCTCCTCGCACACTCAAAAATATATCATTTGAGATGAATAAATATCTTAGCAAGTAGAGTACATGAGTTGTCAAGAGTAGGGGCCTGGGTTTAATCCCCAGTACCATATGGGAGCACCATAGAAGGTACTGAAGGAACTCCATGGATGGTAGAATAATGTTGTTTGTTTCTCCCCCTCTCTTCTTTCTCTTTATCTCCATCCTTCTTTTTCTTTCTCTGTGAGTATGTAGAATTATAAATTTTGGGCCAAGGAGGCCATTTGGTACTATTGTACATGCATGAGGCCCTTGGTTCATGTCTTGGTGCCATTTTCTCTCTACCTTTCCTTCTCTCACCCTCCTATTATATACACGTGTGTGTGTGTGTGTGTGTGTGTGTGTGTGTGTGTGTGTATTTCCAAATTCAAGAAGATTTGTGCTGTTGAGCCTAAGACCTTTTTCCAAAGATTTAGTTTCTTGTTTTTATTTTTATGATAGAGTGAAGCAAAGAGAGATCAGAACACTAATAAACTCTGGTGTATATGTTGGAGTTCAAACTTGGCAACTCATGCCCCAGCACTGTTTGAGTCTCTCTCTCTTTCACACATGCATGCATGCATGCACACACACATATGCCTGCTACTCTCAGGATCTGTGTTGACCTGTAGTCCTAGTTGGTATTATTCAACCCTTCCAGGTATAAACCTTCCCCTTCATTTCTTTCTCCCTCTCTGTCGGGAAATTGTGAGGATGTGGCTGAGCTTGTCAGGGTTTGTCTTGAGGGGACATCCATTCTGTCAGTCTTTCTCTCTCCACTGAGAGGTCGAGCAAGGAGGGACAAACCCCCCAAGGTTTGCCTCATCTTATCAGACTCCCTGCCTCACAAAGCAGCCTGCATTCCTGATACTATGGCCTGCTCCCTTATTTTCTACATAATCATTGTTTTGCCTGAAAGATCCCCACCCATTCCATTCCTTTGATCTATCTTCTTTCTACCCTCAAGACCCTCCCTGCCTGCAGGATATTATTAATCCTACCAGTTAAAACCCTCACAACAGTTGCTAAGGAAGTTCCTAGCTTTCCAGCCCCCTTTTGACTTTCTCCACCCCCCTCCTAGCCATTTCCATTTCCGATTTGCCACTTCTGGGTCTACCCTTTGAAAGCCTGGGCTCTCTGATCAATAAAGGTATTGCATTGCCTCATGCCACATGTTTGGTTCCTGAGTCATCTCCCTCATGTCACTGAGTAGCAGCCCAGGCTGGCTCTGGTCACATTCTCTCCAAGCCAGAGATTACGTGCCCGGAAAGAGGCACCCCCACACTGGCCTGGCACCTCTCTTTTCTCTTTTCCTCTCAAAAGTCCGAAGTCTTCCTGACTTGAACTTAAGCACTGGATGGGGACAAGGCCAGTCCTCAGGACATGTGCCTAGAGGCTGAGAAAAAGTTGATCAGGATCTGCTTTTGACTATGGTGTCCAAGTCTGACGGGCACTACTACAGCCTCTAGTGGCAGAGTGTCTCTCTGGCATCTTGTAGGTGGGCAAATCCATGACTTATTTTCCTGCAGACAGGCTGGAACAGAACTTCCTTTATTCCTCATCTTCTGGAAGTGTGTGGCTTGGCTGAGTTCACAGGGGTTTGGTCTGGAGGCCTGTTTTCTGCATTTACATTTGAGGCTGCCACAGGCTTCCTGACTAGCCTTAGGCAAACGGTTACGTTGTGTCTGTGCTTCTTTTTCCACCCTCTGCTGCCTCAAAAATCAGACTAAAGATCCAAGTACACAGTAGGGTGCACGCCACTGAGGGAGGCCCTGAGACTTGGCTTCCAATGAGACAAGGCCTTGAATTGCTAGCTAGAACATTAACCATGGAAAATTCCAGAAGAAATATTTCAGAGCAATGCTTTCCCAAAGGATACTAGAGATCTCTGAAGATGGGGAAAATATGGAGTGTGATCTAGCTTGGGTTCATCTACAGTAGAATTCAGGACAATAACCTGGGTTCAGGGAGCTTATTTGGTATTTGGGGGGGGATGTGGAGGAGGGGAAATGAAGGGCAGGAAGCAGAAATGGGATGCAGTGAAGTGAGACAAATATGTTTTAAAGTCAAAGGGAGAGCTGATCAGGTAGGGCATATATCTTGCCATAAGCTCTGCCAAGTTTTGAGCCCCAGCACTACCTGGAAGGTGTCAAACCACCAAAGGAAGTTCTATTTCTTTATCTGAAAGAGAAAGTTAACCTGGGAGTGGTGAAATTGCTCATGGACAAGGTTGCAGGTTGAGAGAGACAGAGACAGAAACAGAGAGAGCGAGAGAGAGAGAGAGAGAGAGAGAGACTGTTGTTGGGCTGCTACTGGGAAGAAACAACCTTCCTGGGCCCCACCAATGAACTGTGAAGAATGCTCCTTGGCATTATCTCTACAAAAGACCGACAGCAGGAGCAGTGACTGCATTCTGTAGGGTCACCTCCCAGGACAGTCGTTCTCTGAGGCAGGAAGCAGCCTGGTGGTGCTGGAGAAAGGGAAGCACCCCCCAGGCACACTAACAGTCCCTGATGAAGTAGTGTTCAGTGGTGGAACAAGGGACACCACTATGTCCCACAGACAGCACACCCTGTGGCCCTCCCCTGCCCTGTGACCATGCCCATTGTTCTCTTTTCCAACACCTCCTCACCCAGGGTCCTACTCCCAGCACCTTGTCAACATTGTGTTAATAGTCTCTGTGTTACAATACACAAAAACCCAGGTTTGAACCCTCGCTCCCCACCTGCAGGGAGAAAGCTTTGCAGGTGGTAAAGCAGTACTGCAGTTATCTCTCTGTATCTCTTCCTCTAAATAGCCTGCTTTCCTCTTGATTTCTGATGGTCTCTATCCAATAAATAAATTAATTAAATTTAAAAGTAGTCTCTGTGGCAGATTGTCTCCTAATTTAATGGTTTAACAAATCCATTCTGTAATCTCACACAGGTTCCAGAGGTTAAGACTTCTATCAGGGTTGGGCAGAAGATGTTTCAGCTCCATGGGGCATGGGTTGAGGTTGCCAGATGGTGTTGATGGAATGCAAGTGACTTGCTAGCAAGCCTGGCCTTTTAGGGGTCACTCAGCTAGACTATTAGCATGAGTACCTGCAGGCAGGCTCCACAGCATGTCAATTTCTTATATGAAGGCCTTCTTCTTCTTCTAGCGTTTGCCCTTCTTCCGTAGCCAGTCAACAGCATCAGGTTGAGCCTGATGTAAAGTTTCGAGACCTCCTTTGAATCTGGAGAGGTGGCAGTCGTTGACTATGTGGGTCATAGTCTGTCTGGAGCCTCAGGGGCAGTTTGGGTCCGACTCTGGCTCCCCAGCGATGGAACATAGCGGTGCACCGGCCATGGCCTGTTCGAAAGCGATTGAGGAGGGCCCAATCATAACGTGCTAGGTCAAAGCTGGGTTGACGCTTGCAGGGGTCTGCGATGAGGTGTTTGTTCTTTTTATGAAGGCCCGAAGCCCCAGCACACCAAGAGGAGGCTGCCTGGAAGTCACACAGCATCTTACCTGGCACACTCTTCTGGAAACGGTCACAAGCCCACCTAGATTCAAGGGAAAGGACCAGAACCCATGTTTTCATCGGCAGAGTGACAAGGAATCCATGGTCAAGTTTTGAAACTTCCCTGTTGCAGGGTTGGGAAAGGGGTCTAAGAGTAGGAAATGGGATAGGGCTGGGGGCTGGGTAGTGGTGTACCTGACTGAATGTATTGGTTACCATGGACAAGGACCTGGGTTCAAGTCCTTGGTTGCCACCTGCAAGGGGGCAGCTTCACAAGTGGAGAAGCAGGGTTACAGATGTCTCCTTTTTACAAGAAAAAAAAAATTTAAGTATCTTTATTGGATAAAAAAAGACCTAAAGACCTGTAAGTAATGAATACCCATTGTTTTAATTCAGCAGCTTGTAGTCATTTGTCACAGCAGCCCTGGGAAGCTAATGCATATTGTGACATAATGAGGTAGCAGGATTTCTGAAGGGAGCTCCTTCCATCTTCGTTTTGACTGAGTTTCCAAAACCAGACAGGTCAGAAATTGAGAGGGAAGGGTAAGATAGAGAGGGAGAGAGACAGAGAGAAACCTGTAGCTGTTCTTCACTGCTCATGAAGCTTTCCCCCTGCAGGTGGGGACCAGGGACTTGAACCCGAGTCCTTGCACATTATAACATGTGCACTCAACCAGGTGTACCACCACCTGGCCCTCAGGTGTCTCCTTTTTTTTTTTTTCTTTCTCTCTCCCCCTAACTCCTCATTCCCTCTCAATTTCTCTGTCATATCAAATAAAAGAAAGTATAAAAATAAAAAGAAAATTTAGGAAATGAGCTAAAGCACAAAAAGAAGGAAGAGAAGGTAGAGGAGGAGGAGGAGGAGAAAGAGAAGAAGAAATTCTGACTTGAACAGTGGCTCCATTCACCATATCTAATTCCAGGAACCTATGAATGTGACTTTATTAGGAAGAAGGAACTCTACTAAGGAAGTTAAGGATCTTAAAATGAGATCAGCCTGGATTAACTGGGTGGGCCCTAAATCAGCAGCAGGTGACCTTATAAGAGTGAGACTGAAGAGATGAGATGGCAGATAGACAGGGAAGTATAAGCATGGGGGAAGAGGCCATGCAAGGACAGAGGTGAGGCAGAGCTGGAGTTTTGCACCACCAGACAGAAAATGCTGGAAAAACAGGGAAAGAGCCTTCTGGAAAGTTCAAGAAACTAGCAATGCCTTGGCTTGGGGTTTCCAGCCTGAAGACCTGTAAGTAATGAATGCCCATTGTTTTAATTCAGCAGCTTGCAGTCATTTGTCACAGCAGCCCCGGGAAGCTAATGCATATTGTGACATAATGAGGTAGCAGGATTTCTGAAGGGAGCTCCTTCCATCTTCGTTTTGACTGAGTTTCCAAAACCAGCCAAATAGATACTAAAATTTCAGCATGCCATGACCAGAGATTTGCCAAGGAGAAAAGATGCACAGGCTGTCTGTCATCTCTCAGATATCTGAAGGCTACAAAGGACTTAAGCTGAAGTGGCTAGAGGGTGGGGTGTTCTTTGCAGAATGTGAGTGACCAGAGGAGTGGGGTGCCTGGACAGATGGGAAGCTGTGGGCAGGGATGCTGCCACTTCAACGTTTGCCAGCATCAAAGGGCTTCGAGATGATCTATGATTCAGGGGCCAGGAACCAAACTCAGGTGGCTCAAGGTAACAGCCTGAGGAGGCAAGTAAGACTGGTGTGGCTGTCGCTGAAACAGCCAGCTCCACATTACTGGTGACATCAGGGTAAGGAGGCCTGTGGGCTTGTTGGTATCAGAAGAGGGAAGAGGGATCATGATCAGAACCACTTCAGATTCCATCAGGACTAACCCTTCCTTTCCTGGCCCTCACTGCTACCCCCTTGACTTCCTGCCAGGAAAAGCCAGTGAGAGTCAGGTGAGGGACAGAGGAGGGATGATGAGGGGGAGGAGCACACATCAGAGAGAAAGACTAACAGAACTAACAGCATAGTCTACCTGAGCAGGGTGTGACTACCAGGTCGGGATTTAGATAAATAACATCATGCACTGTGGTGATAGGGAACATGTCACCTTAAGCCCTATTTTGAATGTTTACTTCTTTGAATTGCAGTGATTTTCACACAACATAAAATCAGTCACTTTGAACGACTCAGCAGCATTTAGCACATTCACAGTGTTGTACAAGCAACACATCGATGTGATTCCAAAATACTATCACTTCATACCCACTAAATAGTTTCTGCCTGTCCCTGAGCCAGCTGGTAACCACAGCTCTGTAATCCGCCAGTATAGGTTCACCTATTCTGGATATTTCATGTGCGTAGAATTATACAGTACATGAGCATTAGTGTCTGGCTTCTTTCATTGAACACATTTTTGAGATTCATCCACGTTGTAACATGTATCAGCATTTCACTTCTTCCTGAGGCTAAATAATAGTCCACCGTATGTATATAACAGAAACTATCCATTCACCTTTTATGGACATTTTGTTTCCACTTCTTTTAAATATGGTGCTAAAGAGTGAGCTCAGGGCCTTGCTCATGCACAGTAATACTGAGCTGTCTTCCAAGCCTGATTTTTAGTCTATATTTTGAGAGTGAAAGGGAGAAAAAAGAGAGAAGGGAGAGAGAGAGAGAGAGAGAGACACCAGGGCATAACTTTGCCATTTGTGGAATTCCCTTAGTGCTATCCATGGTGTGTCCATGTATTTAGCACACCAGGGATGCAACTCAGGGTCTCACTCATGGTAGTCTGTGTTCTACCTGATAAACCATCTCATCTCCTGAACCCCATTTCCATTCTTAAGCTATTTTAAATAGTGTTACTATGAACATGTATGTACATGTATCTGTCAGAACCATCTCTTAATGCTTTATGTCTAAGAATCACTGAATTATATAGTAATCTTACATTTAACTTTTTGAGGCAATAGGTAGTTTCAGTTGAGGCTGAACCTCCTACCAACAGTATACAAGGGATCCAATTTCTTCATATTCACCTTCAGACACATTATTCTGCTTTATTGGTTTTTTAAGTTTAAGTTACTTTTTTTTTTAGATAGAGACAGAGAAGCAGCAAGGCAGAGAGAATGTGAAAGAGATCACAACACCACAGTTCCCTTCAGTGCAGTGGAGGCCGGGTTCAAACTTGGGTCACACATATGGCAGAGCAGCACACTATCAAAGTGAGCTATTTTGCCAGCCCTGTTTTATTGCTGTTATTATTAGAGCTATTCTGGTGAGTATAAAGTGCTAGCTCATTTTGTAGTTTTGATTTGCATTTCCCTAATGACAATTGAGCATCCTTTCATCTGCTTCCTGGCCATTTGTATATCTTCTTGAGGAAATGTCTATCCAAGTCCTTTGTTCAAGTCCTTTCTTTAATCTGGATGCCTGTCTCTTTGTTGTTGAGTTGTGAAAGTCCTACATTCTGAAAAGTAGATCGTTAAGAGATATATGACTTGCAGATATTTTCCTCCATTTTATAGCCTGGCTTTTTACTTTCTTGAAAATACCCTTTGACACACAAAAGTTTCAAAGTTTGATGAAGTGCAGTTTAGCTAGTTTTTCCTTTGTCACACATGCTTCTGGTGTCATATCTAAAAATCAATTGTCAAGTCCAAGTTTAGAAAGATCTACCCCTTTGTTTTGTTCTATGTTTGAGCCATTTCATGTAAACTTTCTTTAGATGGCATGAAGCAGATTTTCACCTCCATTGTTTTTCACATGTGAATATCCAACTTTCTAGTGATTCTGTTTGACACTTCACAATAATCCCATGAAGGAAGCAGTTCTCATCTCCACTTTACAGATGGAAAAACTGAGGATTTGAGAGGTAAAGAAAGTTGCCCAAAGCAAATAGCCAATAGTAGCACTGGAATTTGGCCGCAGGCATGTTTCAGTCAGAACCACTGCTCCCAGCAACTCTTGTATCAGGCCAACACCACCACCAGCCCACACACATACACATACATACATACTTTTTAAGAGTGCCGAAGGCCTTTCAATGTGAGTAGCCTGCATACCGTCTCGTCTAGACTGGAACAGCTTTTTACTTTATGTCTTAGAGTTTTCTGGAGTCTTGAGAGTCAGCGAAGTTCACACAGAGACATGATACTGGCATGCAGTACCTTCCTAGGGGGTGAAGTCAAAGCACATTCTACATGGTTCCTCAGTGACTTGAACCCAGGGTCCTGCTGCATGAGGCACCCCTACTCCCACCTCATTGCACCCCTGCTTGTTATGCTGAGATCAACACCTGATAACCCCACTACTTTCCAGGAGCTGCTTTCCAGGAACACAACTAAGATACTCACCACCTTTCAGGGCAGAGCCCTTCCCAGCCCTTCTTATTCCCCATTCCCTGCCCTTTGTGAGCACTACAAGCTCAGGCCTGTCCACATCTGAGGGAAGGCCAAGAGGCTCAATCCAGGCTAATCCAGATAGCCAACATTCTGCCTGGAGCAGAGGAGGGTGGCTCTAACAGCTGCTCTGAGTGCATGGACTAGAAAGCATGCAGATCACTTCTACTCATGCCAAACAATGCTAAAACTCTGACAAGAATTCTACCATGTGGCACTTCTATTTCCAAGAACATAGAGAAGCAGAGCACCCTTACAAAATCAAGGCTCTCCAGCTCTTTCTCCTACCACAGCCTTCCCCTGTGTAAACCACAGCACAGAGGGAGGATCATCAGCAATTGCAATTGCCATGGGCCTTGAACTGTTTTTCCTATAGAGTCCAGTTTGCTCACACCTGCCCATGCACTAATGTGAGCCAAGAAACTACCCTTAACTCTACTTCCAAAACCCATGGAATTCCCAAAAGCCTTTTCCATGTGAGAGGTACAGCATGAAATCCCTCTGTGCACACACACAGACACAAACACCCAACCTCATGCTTGCAGATCTGGTATACTACACATTGTGGGCTGCCAGGTAGTAATTGCTAAGTGGATTACTTGTGGAATGTCAGATTCTAGTCATTACTTTAAAAAAATATTTTATATGTGGTCCGGGAGGTAGCGCAGTGATAAGGCTTTGAACTCTCAAGCAGTAGGTCCCGAGTTTGATTCCCAGCAGCACATGTGCCAGAGTGATGTCTGGTTCTTTCTCTCTCCTCCTATCTTTCTCATAAATAAAATTAAAATCTTTAAAAATGTTTATATACATATTATACATACATATATATTTTTACATAATAATTATGCTATCTCCCCAGCCCTCTAGTCATTCATTATTTTTTAGTATTTATTTATTTATTTATTTTATTAGGGAATTAATGTTTTACATTCAACAGTAAGTAAGATAGTTTGTACATGCATAACAATCCCCAGTTTCCCACATAACAATACAACCCCCAGTAGGTCCTCTGAATCCTTCCTGGACCTGTATTCTCCGCATCCACCCACCCCAGAGTCTTTTACTTTGGTGTGATACGCCAATTCCATTTCAGGTTCGACTTGTGTTTTCTTTTCTGATCTTGTTTTTCAACTTCTGCCTGAGAGTGAGATCATCCCATATTCATCCTTCTGTTTCTGACTTATTTCACTCAACATGATTTTTTCAAGGTCCATCCAAGATCGGCTGAAAACGGTGACGTCACCATTTTTTACAGCTGAGTAGTATTCCATTGTGTATATATACCACGACTTGCTCAGCCACTCATCTGTTGTTGGACACCTGGGTTGCTTCCAGGTTTTGGCTATTACAAATTGTGTTGCCAAGTACATATGTGTATGCAGATCTTTTTGGATGGATGTGTTGGGTTCCTTAGGATATATCCCCAGGAGAGGAAGTGCAGGATCATAGGATAGGTCCATCTCTAGCCTTCTGAGAATTCTCCAGACTGTTCTCCACAGAGGCTGGACCAATTGACATTCCTACCAGCAGTGCAGGAGGGTTCCTTTGACCCCACACCCTCTCCAGCATTTTCTGCTGTTACCTTTTCTGGTGTATGACATTCTCACAGGAGTGAAGTGGTATCTCGTTGTTGTCTTTATTTGCATTTCTCTGACAATCAGAGACTTGGAGCATTTTTTCATGTGTTTCTCGGCCTTTTGGATCTCTCCTGTGGTGAATATTCTGTCCATGTCTTCCCCCCATTTTGGATGGGGTTATTTGTTGTCTTGTTGTTAAGTTTGGCAAGCTCTTTATATATGTTGGTTATTAAACTCTTGTCTGATGTATGGCATGTTAAGATCTTCTGCCATTCTGTGAGGGGTCTCTTGGTTTGGGTAGTGGTTTCTTTTGCCGTGAAGAAGCTTTTTAATTTAATGTAGTCCCATAGGTTTATACTTGCCTTAGCCTTCTTTGTAATTGGATTCGTTTCATTGAAGATGTCTTTAAAATTTATGCAGAAAAGATTTCTGCCAATATTTTCTTCTAAGTATCTGATAGTTTGTGGTCTAACATCCAAGTCCTTGATCCACTTGGAATTTACTTTTGTATTTGGTGAAATACAGTGGTTCAGTTTCATTCTTCTGCATGTTTCAACCCACTGTTTCCAACACCATTTGTTGAAGAGACTCTGCTTTCCCTATTTAATAGTCTGAGCCCCTTTGTCAAAGATTAGATGTCCATAGGTGTGGGGATAGTCATTCATTTTTAATTGGAGTCTGAGGCAATATAGTAGAAGTTATGACTGTGTGTATACATATACATATGTCCTAGCAAACTAAAAATAATAGCATAAGTGTTAGATGGAAAACAGACACATTTATCAAGAACCCAGTGGTAAAAGCAATAGGGGAATAGGGAGCAATGTGCTATGGCTTCACCCACAGTATCACAGATGAAGGGAGGTTGAGATGGAAGGAGATAAAAATCTTTCTCTTTGCTCTGGACTGACCACAACTAGAGTGCTGTTCCCTGTCAAGGCACCCCTTAAAATAAGCAGTAACCAACAGAGATGTCTCAGGATAGAGATGTCCATTATGCCATCATGAATGTCCCTTGATAGACTAAGTCTTCATAGAACTCAAAAAAAAGAAAATCTCACTAAGAAGTTTTCTATCAGGACAACAGGAATCTCTAAGTATTTCAAAAATAGGGATTTAACACAAGACTTTAAAAAAAATTTTTTTAAATATTTATTTTATTTATTTATTCCCTTTTGTTGCCCTTGTTGTTTTATTGTTGTAGTTATTATTGTTGTTGTCGTTGTTGGATAGGACAGAGAGAAATGGAGAGAGGGAGGGGAAGACAGAGAGGAGGAGAGAAAGACAGACACCTGCAGACCTGCTTCACCGCCTGTGAAGCGACTCTCCTGCAGGTGGGGAGCCGGGGTTCGAACAGGGATCCTTATGACAGTCCTTGTGCTTTGCGCCACCTGCACTTAGCCCGCTGCGCTACCGCCCGACTCCCAAGACTTTTTTTTTTTTGCAAAGACATTAAAAAGGACTAGAACACCAGGAAGATAAGGTGGCTCAGAGCCATCAGTTATAAAACCTCTGGAGCTACCTAGGCAAGAACTTGCATTCATTCATCCATTCATTTATTCATCACTGCCTCTGCTAGAACAGCCATCTAAAACAGAAAGCAAGATTAGTTCCCTCCTCTGCTGCCTTCTAGTATCTCTCCAGTGCTTCCTATTCAAGAACTTGAGTAGAACTTTTGGCAAGAGTGCCTGGGAAATGCCACTTTCGAGGTCTGAGCCCCTTTGACAAAGAATAAATGGAAAGGGAGTTAAAGGCAAATGAGTTTAGAAAGAAGAGTGAAAAGTATGGAGAGTGTGTAGACAGATGTAAGGAAGTCTTATTTAACAGTCAGAACTGGCCAAGGTGGGGGAGTGGTGGTGGTGGAGAGAATACCTATTTCTTTTGTGCTGCTTAAGCAATAGTTGAAGAGGCCACCAATGTCTCACAGATGATTGGACAAGATGTCTTATAAAATCTCTTCAACATCCTAGCCACTCAGATTCCACTTATGGATTGTCCATAAGCACATTTCCATGTCTGTCTTCCATTGCATGACTTTATACATTTCTCAGGAGTGCTAATTCTGTGACTCCCATTAGCTACTGATCTCCCTGGGAACTAACTGGGTTCACAGCTAACTTTTCATTCTCTGCTGTACCTCATCCCACCTTCCTGCCTTCCCTCCCTGCCTCCCACCCCACAGCCTCTTGGTTCAGCCTTCATCAGTGTTACTGCCAGCCTGGTTTCTCTGTGTCAGGGGTTTATTTAAAACTCCACTCTGTTCTTGAAATGTGCCCAGGTTTTCAAGGAAAAACTCTTAGCAGAAAATGGACAGGCACCAAAATAAATTATCCAGAAGAATAAAAACCTCTTTCTTTAGCACAAAAGAAATTAAAAAGAAAAAAAATTTAAGACCTCATTAACTTTAGAATAAATAGTGTTTTCTAATTCATGAAGCCAATAGGTAGAAACATGAATATTTATGAGCATATTCCCTGCCCCTCCATCCTGAAATGAAGGTGTTTGAAACTATCTTCAACATACTTCCCATTTTGGAAGAGGCTTTTTCTGTTTCTCAATTAACTGTTGGTAGGTCGATGAACCCAGAATACTCTAAAATGGATTTCTAACTTTTTAGTTAAAACTGGAGCCAGATTCTTGGTAAAAGCAATGGGAGGGCAGATGGGGGGCTGGGAAGGTCAGATTGCTGATTTGACATAATGTGTGACCAAATGTCTGCTATCAAGGAGCCTTCCAGGTAATCTTACGAACTCCGCTGACCTATCCACATTTACTATAAATCTTTACGCCTTGGTTTCCATATTGTTCCTTCCCCCCACCCCCGGCCCCAATCGGTGGCACAAAGTATGCTCAAACCAACGTGGGCAGTTAAGAGGAGCAGCATCTTCTAAACGTCTCATCAAGTGCCTCTAGGTCACCATGAACCAAACCTTGAGTTCTTAACCTCCTATTATTATCATTATCATCACCATCATCATCATCACTACTACTACTTTTGGGTGGTTGGGGGTATGGAATCAATGGTTCTCCACTTTGGCTACACATTAGCTTCACCTGGGGAGTCACTTTCTCAGCAATGTGGAAAGTGGCTCCAAAGGCAGGCCTTCCTGCAACAGGTGTGTGCCCTGTTGGAGGGAAGGTGGATGGTGAGCTGTGCATATCTAGTTTGCAAAGACTCATGGGCATCATTGTGCTCATTTCTGGTTACCTCTCACTCTGTTCCCTGGCATCCTTCTTAGGGATTGGGAAATACATCACAGGAGTGACCTTTGTTGACCAAAGCACATTTCCTAGGAAGAACCTCTGTGTGAATGTCCTGCCCAGAGCTCTCAGTCACTGTGAGCAGAGGAGTCCATCCAGCTGATTCTGGGTGAAGATCAAGTTCACTGGGGTTGTGAGTCTGACGGCAAAGTTTGAAGTAAAAGGGGAAAGAATGCCAGGGAATAAGAGAAGGCAGACTTGGGGCTGGAAGAATGGAAGAACCTAGGGGAGCCTGGGGAGAAAGCCAAGAAGGAAAAAAATTGAGAGGACATCTGATAGGCAAATGGCAGCAGAGATATTAAGCAGGGAGGGGTGAGGCCTGCCTCCCAGCTAGTCCCCCTCCCTCCCTCCCTCCAAACTCTCTCCTCATGCTCCATGTTCATGTGTGCTGTTGGCTCTGGACTCTGGCTCTGCTGCCAGAAGTATTAGCAAAGGGCAGGAGAGGTATGGGGCCCAGACAAGGCAAGTAGTGCTGCCCAGAACACAGGACACAGATCCATAGTGCTCTCTTCCAGTCACCCCAAGACAGACCAAGAACTCTAGAAGCCTAAAGGCTGTCATGAGGTAGAAGAGGCCCAGGCTGGGGTGGCATCAGGGAAGCGGATCAGACATAAGGAGGTGGGAAGCCATGAGCCCCGTGGCAAGGGTAGGAGGGGCTGTGGGTCAGGACCTGGCCACAGCTGCAGCTCTACATCACACTGCCTGCTGAGGGCTGAACCTGCCAGGGATGTGCTTGCAAAATTCACATTTCCGTCAACTCAAGACATAAAAGTTCTGTCCCAAAAGAGGCTCTGAGCAGAGTAGCAGGACCCATATGTGGGGTCAGAGGCATCATCCCAGGCTACCAATCACTGGAACCAAAGGTGGAGGTTGCAGTGTGTAGAGTCCCAGAACCCTCCCTGAAGGTTCTGATCTCATAGTTAGGGATGACCCAGAAATTTCCATTTTTTTTAAAAGTTCCCCGGTAGCTATAAGACAGACTGGTTGGTTGATCAAACCTAAAATCTTTGTGATATGGCTTTTTACAGAAAGATCCAGGTGATTGGTGCTCTAAATCAATGTTTCCAAGTTTTCTGCCTCTCAGAACCATTGGAAAACTTTCATTTTATATATATATATATATATATATATATATATATATATATATATATATATTTTTTTTTTTTTTTCCTTTTCCCTAGAGCACTGCTCAGCTTTGGCCTATGCCCTCCATATGGTGGTACTGGGGATTGAACCTAGGACTTTTTCTTTTTTAAATTTCTTTATTGGGGGATTAATGGTTTACAGTCAACAGGAAAACACGGTAGTTTGTACATGCATAACATTTCTCAGTTTTCCACATTTCCATTCAACTCCCACTAAGTCCTCCTCTGCCATCATGTTCCAGGACCTGAGCCCTCACCCTCACCCTAGAGTTTGTTACTTTGGTGCAATACACCAACTCCAGTCCAAGTTCTGCTTTGAGTTTTCCCTTCTGTTCTTTTTTTATCTTCTGTCTATGAGTGAAATCATCCCATATTCTTCCTTCTCTTTCTGGCTGATGTCACTTAACATGATTCGTTCAAGTTCAATCCAAGATGAGGTGAATTCACCATTTTTAATAGCTGCGTAGTAATCTTTTGTGTATATATACCACAACTTATTCAGCCACTCATCTGTTATTGGACACCCTGGGTTGCTTTCGCGTTTTGGCTATTACAAATTGTGCTGCTATGAACATAGGTATACACAGATCTTTTTGGATGGTTGTGATGTTTATTTTTTCTTTTTTTAATTTTTTATTTATAAAAAGGAAACATTGACAAAACCATAGGATAAGAGGGGTACAACTTCACACAATTCCCACCCCCTCCCCTGATATTCTATCCCCTCCCCTGATAGCTTTCCTACTCTTTAACCCTCTGGGAGTATGGACCCAAGGTCATTGTGGGATGCAGGTTGAAGGTCTGGCTTCTGTAATTGCTTCCCTGCTGAACAAGGGCGTTGACAGGTCGATCCATACTCCCATCCTGTCTCTCTCTTTCCCTAGTGGGCAAGGGCTCTAGGGAAGCAGAGCTCCAAGGCACATTGGTGGGGTTGTCTGTCCAGGGAAGTCTGGTTGCATCTTGCTAGCATCTGGAACCTGGTGGCTGAAAAGAGAGTTAATATACAAAGCCAAGCAAACTGTTAGACAATTATGGACCTAAAGACTGGAATAGTGCAGGTGAAGCATTGGGGGGTCCTCCATTTTGTAGATAGCTAGTAAGCATACTGTAGTTATATTTCAAAGGCCTGTAGCTATACTAGTGAGCACACATGATACTATGCTCAAGGAGTCAGGTTCAAGTCTCCACTCCCCATCTGCAGGAGAGAAGCTTCATGAGCAGTGAAGCAGGTCTGTAAGCATCTTTCTCTTTTCCTCTCTATCTCTTCCTTTTCTCTCAATTTCTCTGTGTCTTGTCTAATAAGAAAGGAAGAAAGAAAGAGGAAGGGAGGAAGGAAGGAAGGAAAAGGAAAAAGAAAGAAAGAGTGAGAGAGAGAAAGAGGGAGCAAAAGGAAATATGGCTGTGGATTCCTTATGCAGGCACTGAGCCCCAGTGATAACCCTGGTGCCAATAAACAAACAACCAAACAAACAGAAATTCCCCAGTAGGGTGGGTGAGATAGCATAATGGTTATGCAAAAAAGACCTTCATGCCTTAGGTAGCAAAAGTCCTAGGTTCAATCCCCAGTACCACCATATGGAGGGCATAGACCAAAGCTGAGCAGTGCTCTAGGGAAAAGGGGGAAAAAAAAAAAAAAAAAAAATATATATATATATATATATATATATATAGAGAGAGAGAGAGAGAGAGAGAGAGAGAGTTTTCCAATGGTTCTGAGAGGCAGAAAATTTGGAAACACTGATTTGGAGTAACAATCACTTGGATCTTTCTGTAAAAAGCCATAGCACAAAGATTTTAGGTTTGATCAACCAATCAGTCTCTCTTATCTCAGCTGTGTAGGGCCTTTCTGTAAAGACTGTCCTAGTTGATAAATGTGACAGTATTTCCTAGTTGATAAATGTTATAGTACTGATGCCATGAGTTTTGAATTTTATATAATCTTTTTACTTTTTATTTTATTTCTTTTTATTTTAGTAATTTGTGAATGTCACCTACAACATAGCCCTCTGCCCTTTAAAATGCTTTTAAGTATATTTATTTATGTGCAAGGATATCATCTTATATAATTATACTGTTGGCATTTTCTTTTGACCCATGTGCCCACCCTCCACCCATTTAAAGTGTCAAAATTGTCCTTAGTTCAAAGGAAGTGGTAGACAGTTCTTGGCCCAAGAACAGGCCCTGCTCTAAACTACAAAAGTTATGAAAAAATACAAGTAAACAATGAAGACAAGAGTGTAGAAACTGTCAGAGCATGCTGACATTGCTGTAGCATCAAAGCTCAAGTGTGGTGCTTGGCACAGCCTGGTTGGCTGATGGTAAATCTGTGGGGCTAGTGGTAGGTAACACATACTTCATCCTGGCCCTGTGGGATGGTATGCACTTAGTGATCACTTGGAAAGGGTATAAACTGGTCTTATACTCAGAAAGTTTGTTGTTTGTTTTTGTTTACCAGCATATTGCTTATCTCTGGTTGATGTACAGGTGATGGAACCTGGGACTTCAGAGCTTTAAGCATGTGAGTCTCTGCATAGCTATCATGCTATCTACCCCACCCACTCAGAAAGTTTGAAAAGCAGTGATTTAAACTATTCCTTAAACTCCGGGAGGTTTCAAATTCTCCCAACACAATCTAAAAAACACCTCCCCTCCCCAAATATCTATAAAGTCACAACTACAGCAAGCAAAACAAACCATGCATGGGGAAAAAGAACTGGAAAAGGCTGTAACAAATGTTTAGTGACTGTTCTCTGAGTAGCATTGCATAAATTTTCTGTGTATTTGTCTGTTTTCAGATTTTTTGTAAGAAACATGTAAATTTTATTATTATTGAGCAATTTTTAAAAGAAGGAGTGACACTGAAGATAGCTCACCTGGTAGGGTGCAAGCTATTAGCATCAGTAGAATGGTTGTGAGATGACAGCACTTGTCCCATAACACTATATCATAGACTATGAAAGAATTTGTTAAAAGAAAATCTTTAACCTGGGTCTTGCACTTAACAAGCACTCAACAAATTTCATTACTGTTAACCATACCATCATTGATTTTTTGTTGTTATTTTCTTTGGGGGTGGGGGTGACAGAGATTTTAATCTCATACATGTGAATAAAACATTCATTCTGCCACGGAAGTTTATCCCTGTCTCCTGGATATTACCTATTACCTATTCTTTATATTATAGAAACATTCCTTAAATTTTCCGTTTCCTTCTCTGAAAGCACAGTTTGAGTGAAAGTATATTCCCAAGAGGTAAGAGCCCCTGGCTCCCCACCTGCAGGGGAGTCACTTCACAGGCGGTGAAGCAGGTCTGCAGGTGTCTATCTTTCTCTCCCCCTCTCTG
This sequence comes from Erinaceus europaeus, assembly GCF_950295315.1. NCBI lineage: Eukaryota > Metazoa > Chordata > Mammalia > Eulipotyphla > Erinaceidae > Erinaceus > Erinaceus europaeus. Next base: position 56,509,361 of record NC_080162.1, on the reverse strand, counting down.
TCTTCCCCTCCTTTCTTCATTTCTCTCTGTCCTATCCAACAACAACAATGACATTAATAACAACAAGAAAAACTACAACAATAAAACAGCAAGGGCAACAAAAAAGGGAATAAATAAATAAATATAAAAATAAATAAACAAATACATCTATGCAACATCTAGACTAGTGCTAGAACAACTATCTGGCCACTGTGGCCTTGCCAAACTGACATAGGAAATTTTTTTTTATTTTTATTTTTTATATTTTTATATTACAGAATTACATGTCGAAGGGGGTTTGAATCCACACCATTCCCACCACCAGAGTTCTGAATCTTCACTCTTCCCACTACAATCCACCACTGTTCCCCTAAAGTTTTAGACATGGGCCAACCATCTTCTGTCCACATTTATACATCATTGCCCGTTCTTTTTCTGATTCAATCCCCTCTTTCTCTCTAAGCCACTCATGACATAACTACCTCCATATGTCCCTCTCCTTTTCCTTCTCTCTCTCTCTGGGTGCTGATGGAGCTGGAGTGCAGAGTCCTCTTATCTTCATCCTATCATTTCTCCCTTGCTGCAGGTATGGATCAAGGTTGTTTATGGGGAACAGAAGGTAGGAGTTCTGGCTTCTGTAGCTGCTTCTCCGCTGAGCACGGGTGTTGACAGGTCGATCAATACCCCCAGCCTGTTTCTATCTTTCCCTAGTAGACCAGAGCTCTGAAGAGGTGAGGGTCCAGGATACACTGGTGATGTCATCTGCCCAGAGAAGTCAGGATGGAGTCATGGTAGGATCTGCAGCCTAGTGTCTGGAGGGAGGCATGACCTAAGTTGAGACAAGAATGGTTAATGAACAGGAACCAGAAAGTAGGATCAGAGCTGATGAGCTTAGGGATTTTAGGGTAGAAGAAAGCTAGGAGAACCATTTTAGGCATGTTCCTGGGGGCACACAACTATGGTAGTTTTGTTTGAGTTTGGTAGCTAGCGTGAGGTTGGATAGACTACTGTCTGAGAGAATGGTGTCACAGTGGCCTTGCCAAACTGACATAGGAAATTTATTGTCACAGTGAGCTATACAGTTTGCAGCTTCCATTCACAAATAGGTTTCAGAAACTCTGTACCCATACAGTAGTCAGTGGAGAAAATAAATGAGAGGGATCACCAGGGACCTGAGGGGGGATGGGGACTGTGGGTAAATAGGGGCCCCAAGTCTCACTGGGGTCATGGGTGGCTCAGGCTTTCCTAAGTTGACATGGGAGTGTGGCATATCAAGAGTGTCAAACACACCAATTATTTCAAGAAATACTGAAATCTGGACTTCTACATAAAATTTTCTACTTCTTCAACACAGACAGAAAATGAGATTTTTCTTCGATTTAATTCAAAGATAAGATATGCCCTGAGACAATCCACTTTGAACCCCATTCCAAGATTTGACCTCAGTAAATCTACCAGCTTCCTTGTTCTATCAATGCATGTAACTTCTAGCAGGAAAAAAAAAATGTTACTGTGGAGATGAGATAGTATGGCCTTTTAAAGGAGGATTTTTCTACATATCTAGAACTGTGATTCTTACTTTGGCAGGGGTAGGAGGGGAGGCTCAGAATTGCCCTTGCTGAGGTCCAACTCTAGGCTGTAATCCAGTGGTTAGTCGATGGAGTCTAGGAGTCTGTATTTCTGACAAGTGCCCACTTGATGCTACTGGTCCAGAGATCAGACTGAGAAACTTTAGTGCTGAGGTGGAAGGAACATTTGGATAGGTAGAAGGTGGCAGGCATGGCAATTAAACAGAGCAGAGCCTGCAACCCCATCAGTGATCCTGGTTCAAAATAAAACCCAAATATAATTATGAAATATGTGTCATATATCATCATATTACTTGTATGTATGCATGTAAATTTGTAAAACCACAGCATATATCAATCTCTCTCTCTCTCTTTCTGTCTCACTGAGGGACATATAGGGTCTGGGTTGGGAAAGTATGTACCTAGGGAGTCCAGCGGTTGCGCAGCGGGTTAAGCACATGTGGTGCAAAGCGCAAAGACCAGCGTAAGAATCCTGGTTCAAGCCCCGGCTCCCTACCTTCAGGGGAGTCGCTTCACAGGTGGTGAAGCAGGTCTGCAGGTGTCTATCTTTCTCTGTCTTCCCCTCCTCGCTCCATTTCTCTCTGTCCTATCCAGCAACAAAGACATCAGTAACAACAACAATAATAACTATAACAACAATAAAAAAAAAACAAGGGCAACAAAAGGGAAAAGAGAGAAAGGAAGGAAGGAAGGAAGGAAGGAAGGAAGGAAGGAAGGAAGGAAGGAAGGAAGGAAGGAAGGAAGGGAGAAAGAAAGTACCTAAAGCTGCCTTGGAGCTGACCTGCCCATTCTTCAGGTGAGGAGGTCAAAATCTAAGGAAGTCGGGGGCTGGATAGTAGCGCAGTGGATGAAACGCACATGGCTCAAAGCACAAGAACCAGCACAAGGGCATAAGAATCCTGGTTCAAGCCCCCAGATCTCCACCTGCAGGGGGGAGGGGTCACTTCGCAAGTGGTGAAGCAGGTCTATAGGTATCTATCTTTCTCTCCTCTTCTCTGTCTTCCCCTTCTCTCTCGATTTCTCTGTCCTATCCAACAGCAACAACAGCTATCACAACAATAATAATAGCAATCACAAGGGCAACAAAATGGGAAAAATAGCCTCCAGGAGCAGTGGATTCATAGTGCTGACACCAAGCCCCAGTGATAACCCTGGAGGCAAATATATATATATATCTCCAAAAAAAATCTAAGAAAGTCATCTTTGTTTTTTTAAGTTTTTATTTTATTTATTTATTTATTTATTTTATTTTTTCACTAGAGCACTGTTCAGCTCTGGTTTATGGTGGTATACAGGATTGAACCTGGGACAATGGAGCCTCAGGCATAAGAGTCTCTTTGCATAACCATTATGCTATCTACCCCAGCCCAGGAAGTCATCTTTGTAAGCAAGGCTGGGACTCAGGATTTGCAATTGAGTGGCCCTCCCCATTTTACCATCTGAGGACCCAACTTAGTGCCCAGTTTAAAGAATTATTCTGTACTGGGTTGAATGTTGGCCTCCAAAATACCATATACACATTTTTACTTACTTATTTATTTATTTATTATTGGATAGAGACAGAGAAAAATTGGGGGGAGGAGAGACAGAGATGGAGAAAGACAGAGAGACCCTGCAGCCCTGCTTCACCACCACTTATGAAGCTTTTCCCCCTGCAGGTGGGGACCAGGGCTTGAACCTGGTTCCTTGTGTACTGTATTGTGTGCACTTAACCAGGTGCGCCACCGCCTGGACCCTATATTCACATTTTAATCCCTGAAATATGAGAATGTAACCTTATTTGGTGTATCTTATACCTTTGAAAATATAATCAAGTTAAGTATGTCTAGATAAGCTCACCTTGGATTTTCCAAATGGACCGTAGACTCAGCAACAAGTCTATATGATAAAGACTCAATAAGGAGAGACACACAAATGAAAGGAGGGAAAGATCAAATGAAGTGAGAACAGAATATCTGATGCAGCCAAAAAAAAGCCAGTGGAGCTCTGGAGTCACTGGAAACTAGAAGAGCAGGGAGGGCTTCTCCTCTAGAGACTTTGCAAGGAGCACAGCTCTACAAACACCTTAACTTTGAACTTCTAACTCCAGGACTAAAAGAAAATAAGTCTCTGCCCTTGCCAGATACCATTTGTGGGAACTTGTTATAGCACCTCTAGAAAATGAACACACCCTCCATAACCATCCTCTGAATGATGGAGGGAAGAGGAGAAGGTGCTTCTGAAGGTGGCAGAAAAAAGCTTTGACTAAGTCTAGCTTCTCAAAACTAAGCCATTGCCTCCAATGATAGTGTAGTGTCACAAAACCCCGACTCCCAGGCTTCTCTGGGTCACTTGATCCAACTCCTATTGTGGTTCATGTAAAACCAGCAAAGAACACAGCTCCTGCTTCCGAGAGTCACTGATTATCATCCTAACCCCCTAAGAAACCCAGGCTACAATTCCTGGGCCATGGTCCCTGGAAGAAAAAGAGTGGCACCCTAACTGCCTGGACAATCACAGTGGGGTTAAGGTCCAATTTTACTGTCCCAGTCACCCTACTTGGTTGGAACCCAAGCACTATCTGCAAGGGATACCCCAACTCCTCTGCAAACAACAGGGTTTGTTTGTCCTTCAGCTGCTTCTCCCCAAAGTGCCTTTCCCTGCCTTTGCTGGTTTGGATTCAAAAGAGGCTTCCCCCCAGGGCTGGGAAACAGAAAGCCGGGTTCTTTCTGCTGCTCTTTGATGTGGCAAACAGCCAGTCTAGGCTCCACCCTCCCCAGGGCATGGGTCCAGGCGGCAGTGGCTCACCAAGCTAGAATTGGCCATCCCTGTACCCGTTCCTGCCCAGGTGCCACCTCTCGATTAAGAGGGGTCCCAGTCCCCATGACAAATGGATTGCTCCTAAGAGACCAGCAAATTAAAAAGAATGAGCTTGAAACTTCTCCTAAACTCTTCCTCCTCCACCAGCCAAGAAGGCTGGAACAGATAGACATGAAAGCTGCAGGCTCCTCCCCAAACCTTCCTGGAGGAGACGCTGCCCTGGCAACCTGCTCCACACATTCCGTCTCTCCAGACACAGTTTACATCATGCACTCAGAATTTCCTATTGAGACAGGGGGAAAATGGTCTCACACCCATCGCAGGAAATGTTGTCTCTGGCCAGAACTGGGTAATAGTCTGCAAGGATGGGACTCACTGCCACGTGGCTCCCCAGAAGACTGGGAGGATCAGGGCTACTCTCCACCCTGAGAAAGCATCTCCCATATTCAGAATTTCTTCTTTCTTGGATTCATTCTTTACTGAGTTATCACATATCTTTTGGATTTTCCTTCCTTTTGGTTTGGAGATAAATGCCTCCTCTGACAACAACCATCAATACCCCCTCTCCCCCTCCCCCCACTGTCCTGTGTCTCTGGCCGCACAGTCCAGGCCCCTTGTCACTCTGCAGGGAAGCAAGCAGGCCCCCTCAGTGTAGAACTGAAGCTGCAGTCTTGCTGTGGGATGTGCTTCTTGAGAGTAGAAAAGCCCAGGATGAGCCCACAGACAGGGTTGGCCCCTTGGCATCCCACAGACCACTGATTTCAGCCCCATCGTTATTTTCTGGTTAAGGGGTGGGAACATAGTCCTGAAGGCACTTTCTTTCTCTCCTATAACCCAAAAGGAACCAGATCTTCTAAATTCGGCATCCAACAGCGAGCCTGACTCTGCAATCACTGGCACTGAGTCCAAGCTGGGAATGAGTTTGTACTAGCAATTCACCTATGAACTGCTCTTAGTGCATTCATCCACCACCTATTTTAGATAGAAATAAAGAGGCTGAGAGAAAATGAAAGCTACCTCAGCTCCAAAGCATCTCCCAATGCAATAGGGGCTGGGTTTGAACCTGAGTCATGAGCACGGCAAAATAGGTGCACTCTCAAGGTAAGCTATTTCATCAGCCCTCACCTCTGCTCTTCAACAGACAATGAGTTCAGAGGTCTCATGTTGTGGTCCTGGCTTCTAGCATGTGGGCCTGTCTCCCACACTCACAGGCCCAAGTTATGGGAGCAGTGGAATACCCACACATCGCATTTCTCAATACATTAATATTATACATTAAGCCAATGAGTTGTTCTCTAAAGCATATTCCATACTTCTTTCTTGACATAAATACTTTCATAAGATGAAGGAAGCCAGGTTTGAACTCAGAATTCTAGGTCTCCACAGAACTTCATTCCAGAACGTGGCAGTGTAGGGAAAGCTGAACCAAGCCAAGAACCAGCCCCTGACTGCCCTCCAAAGCTCCATCTGGATGTATGTAAATTTCTTGCAGACACCCAGCCTGAAGTCCAAGGCCTACCCACACTTCCACAAAGAGCCCCTTGTCCACCCCTATGTCTACACGCTCCGGTTGTGATCAACTTTGGAGTATGTTCTCAGGAAGAAGACCTACAATGGCCGCTAGGAGGGGACTCTGTTGTTTGGGAAGGAACTTAGGAGTCCCAGGAACATTGATCCAGAGCGGATCAAAGGTTTTGGAAAGGCATGTTTAACAGATCCCAGACTCTTTACGCTATATTTATCTCCAGAAAAGAATCAGAATGGAAATTTCTAAAGTATAGGGTCCAAAGCAAGGAGCTCCTTACAAGAATCTAGGGCAGCATTGGCATAACCTTAGGATATTTCCTCAATCTCCAATACCTAAGTTGCCTCACCAGGAAAAATAAATGTTAATAAGATTCACCCAAGGAAATGATGTGAAAGCTAACTGGGCGAAAGCAAGTTAAATACCTATCATGGTTTGCCGCACAGCAAATGACTTAACTAAACAGCTATTCCCTTATCTCTCACAGTCTTGTGGGTTAGGAATTCACATAGGCCTAAGCTGGGTGATTCTTCTATTCTTATGGTATCTATGGGGGTCACTCAGTGCCCACTTGATAGGTGAGGGTTTGAAGGAATGTTATTCACATATCTGGTATGTTGGTGAGGGAAACTAATCTTAGCTAGAACATTTTTTAAGAATTTATTTATTTCATGATAAAGAGACCAGAACACTAATCCAGTGTATATAGCACCAGAGTTCAAACTCGTGGCCTTACAGAAGGAAGTCCAACAATCTACCACTCACTAAGTTACCTCCCCAGACACTTGGCTGGAACTATTGGTCAGAGTGCTCACATATGACCTGTAAGCATGCTGAGTACAGGGTAGTTCAACCTCTTTCATGGTAGGTCAGTGCACCTAGAACAGCCTGTCCCAAGACAGAAAGTAGAAATCTCCAGATGTCTCAGACCTGGATATAGAAACTGGTATAACAACATTTCCACAATGTATTACTGGTCAACTGGTCATAGAGCTTCACCTGATTCCAAGAAAAGAGACAAAGCATGTATTACCAGCTTTAACCTAGCTCAGAAAGAAATATTGTGAAACTATTATAATTTTTCAAATAAGAAAGGTAGAAATGGGATACTGGAAGATGATGAGGCCACTAATGTCTGTGAAATATTGGAGTTGAAAAAGTGCTGTTCTGGAGAGAGAGAGAGAGAAATATTGGTGGAGATTGGGGATACCTATATGTTAAGTAGTACTCTTAATACTTTTTTCAGTCTCTTGATCTCCCATCCCATACCCATTCCACACAAATACTTGTTTCAACTGAACCAACCCATTTAACCAACTTGAAGTCCTTAATAGGACAATGTGTGTTATGAGGTATTAATAGGAAGAATAAAGAACTCCCCTCCCCTCATGAAGCTCACAGCCTAGTGAAGGAATAGGGTAACTATCCAGGGTTGTCCGGGGAAATGAGATCTCTGTGAGAGTGAGAAGCACTGATTTGTAAAGTCTGATGATTTTTCTGGCCAATTTTCCTGGTTGATTTCCAATTGCCAGCATCACCTCAATGAACCTAGTTTTAAGAAGAGAAACACAAAATTATTTCCTGGAAGATGGTGTACAATGATTCCAGCACCCCTCATGGTTGCCAAAAGATGGAGAAGGACTATACCTTAAATCCATACTCAGTTCAAATGCCGAAAAAAATATTTTTACCTGTTTTTTTTTCCTTCAAAATCCCAGGACTAATGATCACCTAATCTTTCTTCTCTCACTTTCAAATCCTTCAGCCCCCTACTAATTTTCTATCCCTCTCAGCTCCCTTTTCCTCCTCCCACCCTCCTTCACACCTTCTACAGGAGACTTTACTCCTAAGAATTTCTCTAAGAGCTTTCTTTTGAAAATCAATTTAGTCTCTAGCCTTCCACAGCTTCTGGTTGCCTCGCCAACCATTACCCCAGGGACACAGCAAAAGGCTGGCCTAAGAAGGCCCTGCAAGGCTGAGAGAAAACCTGTGAATAAAATTGTCACTTATCTTAGCAGGTGTGATGAAAAGATTGTAAGCTGCAGCTATGGGCCCCTGAATTCCTTGTCAGCTCAGTCAGTCATTAAAAGTGTGACCTTGCGGAAGTCATTTAAACTCTTGGACCTTAACACATGACCAGAAACTGAGTACACCAGCTCTTTCCTGTGGATGGAGAGGTGTTGAGAACTTTTAATCTGCTAGGTCTGGAGATAGAGAGATTCAGACGCGGATTTCCAAGATAAGGGACCACCAGAGTCTCCTCATGAAGAATCAACAGAATCAAAACAATTTGCCTGTGGTCTTCAAAAATACCAAGGTTGTACAGGACAAAGAAAGGAGACTAGGGAAAAGTGAATGCAATGCATGATCCAAGATCAGATATCTGATGTAGAAAGGGGTTTCTAGAAAGGATATTGTAAGGGCAGGCGGAGAAAGTCTACATAGACTGTGCATTACGTAGTATTGCTTTAATCAATGTTCTATCTCTTGAATTTGATAAATTGCACTGAAAGCATCTAAGAAGACGCCCAAGTGTTTAGGAGATGTAGACACATATTTAATGATAAAGTGCAGAGGGCTCCGGTTTTTTCAAGCATTTCAGAAATTAATAATAATAGTACAAGTGTATATATGTGTCATATATATGAATATGTACATATGTAGACATTCATATGGCAGGAGAAAATGTAACTGGGAAGTAAAAAATTGGGATCATTTTTGTGCTGTATTTATAAAAGTTGGGGTTTTTTTTGTTTGTTTGTTTTGCTTGTGTGTTCGCATACTTTAGATAGAGATAGAGAGGCAGAGAGGGAGAGAAAAGTGAGCACAGCACCAAAGCTTTTTTCACCTCAGTGAAGGCTGCGTTAGAACCTGAGTTGCACACATGGCAAGCAGCCCACTATCCAAGTGACCTATTTTGCCAGCCCAAAACAAAAAGGCTTATAAAAATAGTGGTACACAGAACCTTGGCGGTGGGTGTGCTGTGGAACTATACCCTGTAATGTTACAATCCTATAAATCACTATTAATCATAAGTTAAATAAAAATAAAAATAGTGGCACAGGGACCAGGTAATAGCCCACCTGGCAGTGAGTGTGCTTTATTAAGCACAGAGCCCTAGGTTTGAGCCCCAGCACCATAAGGGAGCACTATGGAAAGCACAATGGGAGTTCCATGGATGATGGACCACTGATGAAGTGTCTTTCCCTCATATCTATCTATCTATCTATCTATCTATCAATCATCTATCTATCTCTATCTATCTCCTTCCTTCCCCTCTATAGGGGAAGATGACTAGAGGGCTCTGAACTCTAATTCCATCAGGAACTGGACAGAGAGGATGAAAAAGGAGGGACAGTTGGATGTAATAGTAGGTGCATGTGTGACTTGGAAAGGAAGAGATGAGCCTCCCCCCCACCAAAAAAAAAGGCCAAAGGTATACAAACATAGATAGTTGTAGAAATAATGGTAGACCCGTATCTGCAACCTTGGGAGAACTACTGTAGTTTACAATGGAGGGATTGGGGAACCAGGACTCTAGTGGTGGGAATGGTGTGGAGTTGTTCCCCTGTTATCTTATAATTTTGTAAATTAATATTAAATCATTAGTAAATAAATAAATAAATACAGTCACTGGGCATCATCTTTGTGGCGGATACCGCTAGGAATCAGGATGCGGAAAATAGATCCAATCTAGAGAACTGACCATGGTCAAGTGTGCAGTGAGCTCCATAATGCACCGCCCACATTCCCCTAGGGTATCTTGGTGATCATTGTTCTGGAGGTGGACTGGGCCCTGCTGCCATTGGTCCCACCCTAGGACTTGCCTTCACCTTAAGAAATACACTTGAAAGGGTCGAGTGGTAGCGCAGCGAATTAAGTGCACAGGGCGCGAAGCACAAGAACCGCGTAAGGATCCCGATTCGAGCCCCGGCTTCCCACCTGCAGGTGGGACACCTCACAAGCGGTGAAGCAGGTCTTCGAGTGTTTTTCTCTCCCCCCACCCTGTGTCTACCCCATCTCTCTCCATTTCTCTCTATCCTATTCAACAGCAATGACACCAATAACAACAGTAATAATATCCACAACAACAATTTAAAGGGGGGGGGGAGAGTCGGGTGGTAGCGCAGCTGGTTAAGCGCGGGTGGCGCCAGGCGCAAGGACCAGCTTAAAGATCCCGTTTGGAGCCCACGGCTCCCCAACTGCAGGGGAGTCGCTTCACAGGCAGTGAAGCAGGTCTGCAGGTGTCTATCTTCCTCTCCTCCTCTCTGTCTTCCCCTCCTCGCCCCATTTCTCTCCGTCCTATTTAACAACGATGACATCAATAGCAACAACAATAACAACAACAACAACAAAAAGACAAGAACAACTAAAGGGAAAATAAATAAATTAAATAAAATTAAAAATGGCAACAGAGAAAAGGGAAATAATAGCCTTCAGGAACAGTGAATTCGTGGTGCAGGAACCGAGCCCCAGCAATAACTCTGGAGGCAAAAAAAAAAAAAAAAAAGAAAAAAGAAAAAAGTACACTGAGGGGGTCAGGTAGCACAGCAGGTTAAGTGCACATGGCGCAAAGCACAAGGACTGGCATAAGAACGTGTTTGAGCCCCGCCTCCCCACCTGCAGGGCGTCTCTTCACAGGCAGTGAAGCAGGTCTGCAGGTGTCTTTCTCTCCCTCTCTCTGTCTCCCCTCCTCTCTCGATTTCTTTCTGCCCTATCCAACAACAACAACAGCAATGACAACAACAATAATAATAACGACAAGGGTAGCAATAAGGGCAACAAAAATGGGAAAAATAGCCTCCAAGAGCAGTGAATTTGTAGTACAGGCACCAAGCCCCAGAGATAACTCTGCAGGCAATATATATATTAAAAAACAACAACAACAAAGAAAAGGCGGGGAAGATAGCATAATGGTTATGCAAAGAAACTCCCATGCCTGAGGCTTCAAACCCAGGTCCAATCCCCATGGTACCATAAACCAGAGCTGAGCAGTGCCTTGGTTAAAAAAAAAAAAAAAAAAGAAAAAGAAAAGAAAGGAAGAAAGAAGAAAGGAAGAGAAAAAAAAGAAATACACACTTACTCAAGGTTGCACTTCCCTCTCAGCAACTAACCTATGTTCACTGAGGGATATCGTTAAAGGTCTGGTCCCTTAGCACAGGTCCAAGATAATGCTAAAGGTGATCCCAGCTTCAGAATTCCCCCAGCGTCAACTTGGTCCCCTCCTCTTAAGACAACATCCCAATGTTCTCTCTGCCCAAAAGCAGCCTACAAAAATCTCAGGACACATCTTTGATCTTGGCTAGAGTGTGTGGCCACAAAAGTTTCATCAACAATAAGAGTCCCAGTTTAAGAACTCAGTGATAAAGCACCAACCTACTTCTCATGTATGAGGCTCTGGGTTTGATCTTTGGTGTGTACACACACACACACACACACACACACACACACACACACACTCCTAACAGGAAACAAATATCACCTTTGGTTCATTCGAGATGGGTTATTAGATGGGTGGAGTGGGGTAAGATCACACAGTGACCTGAGTGGAGAAGTAGCTGAACTCTGATAACTCATCACCCTAAGGCCCAGGAGATAGTGATTACTGGAATGGAAGTTCTGTGGGCCAGGGTCTTTCAGTAGGACAATCAGTCTAAGATAGCCCTGCTGGGAAGGAGTCTTGGGAATAAAAGAATGTTCTTCCCTCCTCTCCTCCTCTCTTCTGACTCTTGCCAGAACTCCCACTGGCTGAATCTAGTCAGAAACAAGAGCTGCTGATGCACTTGGTGTGGGGATCAGCGCCAGATGTGCAGAGAGTCGGAAAGGGTGATGGTCAATTCGGGTGGGGGGGGTTGATGAAGACTCTCTGCAGCGGATGGACGGTAAACCACACAGACACACACACAGACACAGACACACACACACACACACACACACACACACACACACACACACACACACCTTTGCATCTAACTGTGAAGAACTCATGGATGCTTCCTGAGGAAGGATGCACCCAGGTTAAAAATAAAAGCTGTCATAGTAGAGCCAAAAATATGAGTTACTAAAGGGAGGAGAAAAACAGAAAGAAAAGGCCAGTGTGTGTGTGTTCGGGGGTGGGGGGGAAAGTGCTTATGGAATCATCTAACAGAAATGGGTGTTGACAGACCAGACCAGATTCACAAGCTGGAAATTAGACCACATCTCTGACTGAGAAGTGATGAGAACCAGTGGCCACTCCCAACAGGCAGAGAATAAAAGAAAGCAGCAGAGCAAAGGTAGAGCCAAAAGACAAGATCATGGTGCCAGGGATGCCACCATTCACACCTCCAGTCAGGCCTGTTGGTGATTTCCTGCCTGGTGTGTGTTTTGCCACACAGCCCAACCCTCTCCAGTCTATCCTGTCTGTATCCAGTTACCCCATGAGTGACTTTTTGTAGTTGTTTGTTGTTTATCTTGGCTTTAAGATCTTAAATTCCCAGGTGACCAAAGCTATCTTCTAAAATTTTCTGTACACCTTACTGAAAGTCACTCTGCCCAGTGCTCCCCCCAAGACCAGAGTTAACAGATGCAAAAAAAGAAAGAAAGAAAGAAAGAAAGAAAGAGAGAGAGACAGAGAGAGAGAGAAAGGAAGGGAGAAAGGAAGGATCCAACCTCCAAGTCTGTGTCCTGTTGGAATTTTTTTCCCCATGAATATCTTTCCTTAGCTATTAAAATAACAATAAATATACCATTACAGTAAATATGTCAAAAATTTTAGATCTAAATCTCCTCATGAAGAACATTCAGTCAAATACAAATTAAAGGACAATCTAGGGAAGATAGCTTAATAGTTGTGCAAAAAAGATTTTCATGCCAGGGGCTTTAGAGTGCCAGGTGAAACCTCTTGCATCACTATAAGCCAGACGTAAACAGTGCTCTGGAAAATAAACAAACAAACAACAATACCAAGCATTTTAAAGAATCAGTGTCATATGTGACAACAGTGGTCTAACAAAGACTCTGGATGAGAAAAGGAAACAAGACAGTGGGAGATAATGAACCTTGGATGGGTGTGGAATTGGAGAAGTTAAGAACATGGTTCAGTTAATTGGAAATTAGTATTATTATTATTTATTGTATTTACATTAATGTCAGATCAATCCAGTGTTACAATGGTTTTACTCTCATGTCTTAGAATATATGTGCACAAATATCTGGGTAAAAAGCAAGCGTATCTATAAATTATTCTCAAATATCTCAGAAAAAGAAGAAAGAAAAATAAAAGAGAAATATTGTTAGTTTGGAATAATGCATATGTTCACAAAGAAAGAAAGATATAAGGCAATAAGCCAATGCCAACTGATGGTGAATTTAATAGTTATTATTCTTGCAGTCGTTCTATGGTTTGCAATCTTTGAGATGAAAAATAAAGGGAAATTAAGATTAACATGAAATCAAGATACTTTTAAAGCAATTTCTTGTGAAAGGAGAAAAGAATGAATGTTGGCAGATTCCAGGATGAGTGTTGTAGCTTTTCCCATTTTAATCAAAAATGAATCCCTCCTGTTCAGCATGGGGGTCTGCCAATCAATCTCAGCTCCTCCAGATGCCATAACCAGTTAAAATGTTCATGCTTCCGGATGTCCTTTCAAAAACCACTTTTGACTCCACAAAACGGGTGAAAAACATCATTGTAAAGGGGCTATAGAGAGAGGGGCCTAGGGAGAGGGTGGTGGAGCGACAGATTCAGAGAATTCTCAGCTCTTTTCAAGCACATAAATATTCCCAGCAGTGTGATGCCCTGACCTTTTACACATACCAAGGCAAAGTCACTTTTCTTTGAATAAGCTCAGATTTAGAAAAAGAAAACAATTTTCCAGGTGGCCTTAAAGAGGTGTTGCAATAGAAATTCCCAGTACAGTGGCAAATGGAGGACAGCAAGTTCAGGGCTGGAAAGTAGAGTCAGACAGAGCCTAGCAATGCCCTCTGATCATGCATCTGTGGTGGCCAGTCCTTTTTTCTGCCCCACCCCAATCAAATACCTATATTATTGAAAGAAAATGTTTTCTAGAGTGGCAGACCAAATTAATGACAGACCTTTGGTTAATATAAATTTTTAGGGGATCTTACCACAAATATTGAAATCCTACCCATTGAAAACTGGGTTGAAACATGCAGAAGAATGAAACTGAACCACCTTATCTCACCAGAAACAAAAATCAACTCCAAATGGATCAAGGACCTGGATATTAGACCAGAAACTATCAAATACTTACAGGAAAACATTGGTGGAACACTTTCCCACCTAAACCTCACAGACATCTTTGATGAAACAAACCAAACTGCAAGGAAGACTAAGGCAGAAACAAACCAATGGGACTACATCAAATTGAAAAGCTTCTGCACAGCCAAAGAAACTATCACACAAAGAGACCCCTCACAGAATGGGAGAAGATCTTCACATGCCATACATCAGACAAGAGACTAATAACCAAAATATACAAAGAGCTCAGCAAACTTAGCACCAAAGAAACAATTGACCCCATCCAAAAATGGGCAGAGAATATGAACAAAACATTCACTTTAGAGGAGATCCAAAAGGCTAACAAACATATGAAAAATTGCTCCAGGTCGTTGATTGTCAGAGAAATGCAAATAAAGACAACATTGAGATACCACCTCACCCCTGTGAGAATGGCATACAACAAAAAGAATAGCAGCAACAAATGCTGGAGAGGCTGTGGGGACAGAGGAACCCTTCTGCACTGCTGGTGGGAATGTAAATTGGTCCAGCCTCTCTGGAGAGCAGTCTGGAGAACTCTCACAAGGCTAGACACGGACCTTTCATATGACCCAGTAATTCTTCTCCTGGGGATACCCCAAGGATTCCATAATGCCCAACCAAAAAGATATGTGTACACCTATGTTCATAGCAGCACAATTCATAATAGCTAAAACCTGGAAGCAACCCAGGTGCCCAACAACAGATGAGAGGCTGAGAAAGTTGTGGTATATATACACAATGGAATACTATGCAGCTATTAAGAACAATGAACCCACCTTCTCTGACCCATCTTGGATGGAGCTAGAAGGAATTATGTTAAGTGAGCTAAGTCAGAAAGATAAAGATGAGTATGGGATGATCCACTCATCAACAGAAGTTGAGAAAGAAGAACAGAAAGGGGAACTAAAAGCAGGATTTGACTAAATCTAGAGTAGGGCACCAAAGTAAAAACCTTGTGGTGAGGGGGAGGGTGGACATTCAGCTTCCCGGGGCGGCGGGGGGAAGGGGCAGGGGTGGGTAGGTGGGATGGAGCACAGTCTTTTGGTGGTGGGAATGGTGTTTATGTACACTCCTATTAAATTGTAGTCATATAAATCACTATTTAATTAATATGAGAGGGGAAAAATTGATTGTATGTCTCGAACTTTTTAAAACAGACTGAGTCTTTGATATGTTGACTCTCTCAAAAGCCTAGACCAGGGAGAACAGAAGCAACCGGTGGCACAGCTATATACAAGATGTTGGGTATTATACAGCAAACCCTAACAAAGGGACTTTTCCAAGTTAACCCAATTACCAAATAATGTGACGATAACAATAGCTATCCATTGTCTTCTTGAACCCTAAGAAAGCAGGAACCTCACATTTCCACTATAGAGCCTATATTTTCCCCAGTCCTGGAACCTTAGGGTGGGTCCCACTTTCCTGCATGCTTCTCTCAATTCATATCAAATAATATAATGCATCCGCCGATTGCAACCTAGTCAATGCAATGAGTGCCACCTCAGCATGCTTCACTTCAGACTGTGTCCAGGGACTTCAGGTGTGGAATGACAACCCTTCAGCTTCATTACTCAGGTGAGACCTTTCCTTTCATAGTATTCTCTAATTCCATCCCAGGTGGTCCACTTCCTAGCAAAGTCCCAAAACCTAGATATAGACCAGGTCCCCTGAGATAGAGCATATGTTCACACGTATCCATAAACTAGGGCAAAATATATACCTGAAAGCAAAAGTACACAAGAGTCTGCAGTGAGTACCCCCCAAGACTTCATCTGCACTATTCCAGCCTTTAGGTACATGATTGTTCAACAATTTATTTGGCTTTGTGTGTTAACTCTCTTTTCAGCCACCAGGTTCCAGATGGCAGCAAGATGCTGACCAGATTTCCTTGGACAGACGACCCCACCAATGTGTCCTGGAGCTCCGCTTCCCCAAAGACCCACCCTACTAAGGAAGAGAGAGGCAGACTGGGAGTATGGACCCATACTCAACACCCATGTTCAGTGGGGAAGCAATTATAGAAGCCAGACCTTCCACCTTCTGCAACCCACAGTGACCTTGGGTCCATACTCCTAGAGGGATAAAGAATAGGAAAGCTATCAGGGGAGGGAATGGGATATAGAGATCTGGTTGTGGGAATTGTGTGGAGTTGTACCCCTCCTATCCTACAGTTTTGTTAATGTCTCCGTTTTTAAATAAATAAATAAGTAAAATCCTCCCCATTAGTAAGTTGTTTTTATAATTTGTAGATAAATCTACTTTCCCTAATGTCAAGGTAATAGTTGTCTAATTTATCAGCTTTAACAGGTAAATCCCCCCCCACCTTTCTCTCTCTCTGGGTCCTAAAAGAATTAAAGTCCAGAGCCCTCTGGTCATCTTCCCCAATCATTTATCTCTCTGGGAGTATGGACCAAAATTCCTTATGGGGTGCAGAAAGTAAGAGGTCTGGATTCTGTCATTGCTTCTCTGTTGGACATACCCCCTAGCCTGTTTCTGTCTTTTCCTAGGGGGTAGGACTCGGGAGAGGGTCTGGGACACATTGGTGAGGTCCAGGGAGTGCAGGATAAGATTGTAGTAGCATCTGCAACTTGATGGATGAAATGTAGTAAGATATCTAGAGGGATAAAGAATAGGAAAGCTATCAGGGGAGGGGAAGGGATATGGAGTTCTGATAGTGGGAATTGTGGAGTTGTACCCCCCCCTATGGTTTTGTCAATGTCTCCTTTTTATGAATAAAAAATAAAAAAGATATGGAGCAGAACATGTTTAATGAACAGGAGCCATATAGTAGAAATAGAGTAAATGGGAATAGGGCTTTAGAGTGGATAGAAGGTAGGAAGTCTATTTTAGGTATGTTTCTAGAGGCCCATGACTGGCAATTTCTGCTGGAGCTTGATAGCTAACCTGCAGGTAGACTAAAAATATTGTCTAGGAAGATGGTGTCAGAGTTGAGAGTAAGACTAGAAAACTAGATCAGGGAAGAAAGTAGCTCCCAAACTAAACTATATGAATACAGTTAATTATTAACCACATTGATCTGACCCAGGGCTCATATCTGTCCAGATTTAGCATAGGAGCCTGTATAACCTCTGAGTACCTGTCAGTCTGTGTTCACAGTCCATGTTCACAGCCTAGAGGCTGCACTCATTTCAGGACCAGTTTTCTTGAGTGGAAGAGTATGTTGACCCAGTCTCCCTTCAGACAGTAGGGCAGTCCTTACTGGTGGTAATTCATAGTGAGGGTACAGTCCTAAAGAAACCCACAATAGGGCTTATGATGATGTTCCTGATGGAATTGACTAGTGATGGTGGAGAAAGGGGTCTATTAAAGTTATAGGTTCACTGCATCTATGGGGGAATCTAAAGATTCCCTGACTAGGGCCTCAGGTGATGAGGTGGCCTGGCAGTGACCAAGAAGATCATCATTAAATGAACCAGTCTCTTGCCCTTTTCCAGCATTTCTGGAATACTTGGGCTTTTTCTCAGTTGTTAAAATTGTGAGTGTCATTTTGTTGTACCCAAACCAGTACTAGGTTTATAGTGTCAGCCTCAAGTAAAAGTTTTTTTACCAGAGCACTGCTCAGCTCTGGTTTATAGTGTTGCTGGATATTGAATCTGGCCCCTTAGATATCAAAGTGGTTTTTTAATCATTACTATTTTTTTGTATTGCCACCAGGGTTACCACTGGAGCTCGGTACCAGCATTATAAATCCACAGCTTCTGGTGGCCATAATTTTTCTTTTTATTTGACATGAAAGTTGTTCCATACAATCCTTATGCTATCTCCATGGTCCACCTTGTTGCATCTTGAGAGCCTATACTTGGGTCTTTCTTAACCAGCCAGACACCCACTTCCTGGGGTCCTCATGTGTATCATCAAATATTTCCTCTCCAGACCCACCCCTGCTCTCAGGGTCCACTCATTACTGGTAAATCATCAATGATAATGAGCTTTATGTCTCATTATCTTCAGCTTTTATATAATAGTAAAGGCCACAAATGACTGGTTCAAGCACTGAATGTACAGGCAAGACTGGCTACCACATCAAAAAATATACTGACAAGTATTATTTATCAACTAAAGTACAATCATTGTCTCTACGACAACCTTTATTAGAATCACCAAACAAGTAAATGTAGTAAAACTCAAGGTTAGCTTAGACTCGACTAAAATACTAGATGTAACTTGAGGCTGACACTATAAACCTAGTACTGGTTTGGGTACAACAAAATGACACTCACAATTTTAAAAAAACTTTAAAAAAAAAACTTTTTTTCTTTAAATCTAGTACCACAAGTGAACCAGCCAGAAATGGGGCAACAAAGTCTACAAGAAGAGGTAAATAGTCAAACTCAAAATGGTAGTTAATGAAATATGTCAGAAAGGCAATTCAAAAGATTAATATAACCAAGAGGTGGTGTTTCAAAAAAAATACAATAGATAAACCACTGGCTAGACAAGAAATAAAGAAAGAAAGAAAGAAAGAAAGAAAGAGAAATAAAATTATGATATGAACAATCAGAAATAACAGAGGTAAAATTACAACTGAAGATGGGGAGATAAAAAGAATCACATAAGAATTTTATGAACATCTCTATGTAAATAGTTGGACTATCTAGATGAAATGGATGCATTCCTAGAATTGTACCACCTGCCAGGCTTAACACAAGAGGAAATAGATAGCTTAAACAGCCCAATCAGTAGTACAGAAATTGAATCAGTAAACAAAAATCTTCCCGAGAATAAAAGCCCAAGTCCAGACAGGTTTATCAATGAATTCTATAAGACTTTCAAAGAAGAACTCATACCAATTCTCTTCAAATTTTCTAGGAAACTGAAGAGGAGAAAATCATTCTTAAACACATTCTCTGAGATTTATATCACTCTGACCCTTAAAGCAGTCAAGGATCTACCAAAAAAAGAAAACTATAGACTTATATCCTTGATGAACATTGATGCAAAGATAATTCACCAAGACCAAGTGCAATTCATCCCTAGGAAACAAGGATGGTTCATCATTCACAAGTGAATCAATGTAATCCACCATATCAACAAAAAAGATAAAAACTACATGGTCATATCAATTGATGCTGAAAAGGCATTTAACAGAATCCAGCATAAGTTTATGATAAAGACTGTTAAGAAATTGGAGGTAGAAGAATAATTCCTCAGCATAATGAAAGCCACATATAATAGACCCACACCTAACATTATCCACAATGGAGAGAAATAGAAACCTTTACCCCTAAAATCTAGAACTAGAAAAAGGATGTCCACTATCACCACTATCATTCAACATAGTCCTGGAGGTCCTCTGAACCTGAACAACACTGAAGTCAGGCAATAAAAAGATATCAAAGGGCGCAAAGCACAAGAACCGGCAGAAGGATCCCAGTTCGAGCCCCCGGCTCCCCACCTGCAGGGGCGTTATTTCACAGGCGGTGAAGTAGGTCTGCAGGTGTCTCTCTTTCTCTCCCCTTGTCTGTCTTCCCCTCCCCTCTCCATTTCTCTCTGTCCTATACAACAACAACGACATCAGTAACAACAACAATAATAACTACAACAATAAAACAACAAAGGCAACAAAAGGAAATAAATAAATACAAAAAAAATTTTTTTTAAAGATATCAAAGGTATACATATTGGAAAGGAAGAAATCAAATTATCACTATTTTCTGATGACATGATAATATACTAGAGAATCCTAAAAATTCCAGTAAAAAAACACTACTAGAAACAATAATAAATCCTATAAATTAACAAGATACAAAATTAACACTCATAAATCTGAGACACTTCTATGTACAAGTGATGTGTTAGGCAAATGGGAATTGAGCAACTTAACTCCATTTACAATTAAGCCCTCCACAATGAATTACCTTGGAGTGAATCTCACAAGATCTTTACAGTGACAACTATAGAGCATTGTTAAAAGACATAGAAAATAATACAAACAAACAGAAGTATATTCCTTGTTCCTGAATTGAAAGAATAAGCATTAATAAAATGGTCATTCTACCAAAAGCAATCTATGGTTTGAATGCAATGTCTATCACAATCCAAATGACAGTTTTCAAAAAAATTCAACAACTTGTCAAAAAAAAAAAAAAAGCCCACAGATAAGGAAGTAGATAACATAATGGTTATGCAAACAAACTGTGATGACTAAGGTTTCAAAGGTTCAGTCCCTCGCATCACCATAAGGCAGGTCAGCGCTCTAGTAAATAATAATAATAAAATAAAATAAAATAAAACAAAGTCAAAAACATTTCAGCAGGGGAACGCTATCATACTCCCTAACTTCAGTTTATACTACAAAGCAATAGTAATTAAAACAGCATGGTGCTGGAATGAAAATGGGTGCTTAGAGCAATGGAACAGAATCTAGAACCCAGAAATAAGCCTCCACATATACAGCCACATAATAAATTACAAAGGGGCCATAATCATCCAATAGGGAAAGGAAGCTCTTTTCAACAAATGGTGATGGAACAAATGGACAACCACATACAGAAAAATAAAACTAGACCATCACTAACTCCAAGCACCAAAATCAGGTTCACATGGATCAAAGACTTGAATATTAGATCAGAAACTCTAAAAGATAGACAAAAACATTGGCAAAACACTGCAGGATCTTCACATCAAAGATATATTTGGTGATTTAACCCCATGGGCATGGGAAATGAAAACAAGATTAAATACATAAATAAGTGGGACTACATCAACCCAGCAACTGGGAGAAGATATCTGCACATCACACATACAATAAGCAACTAATATCAAACATATATAAAGAACTCATACAGCTCAACAAAAGAAAATAATAATAACCCAATTAAAAAAGGTGTACCATAGAACTGAATAGGCAGTTTTCTAAAGAAAACATGGCATACAGATATGTGAAGAAATGCTCCACTTCATTTATCATTAACGAAATGCAAATTTAAACCACACAAATGCCACCTCACACCTGTGAGAATTGTCTACATCAACAAATCAGGAAATGACAGGTGTTGGTGATGTTCTGGACAAAAAGGAACTCTGCTACACTGTTGGTGGGAATGCAGACTAGTGCAGCCCTTCGGGAAGATTGTGTGCAGAGTCCTTAAATAAATAAAAATGAAATTACCTTATGATCCAGCAATCTATCCTTTGGCATTTATCCAAAGGGTATATGAACAATTATTCTAAAAGACATGCACCCCTATATTCATAGCTGCATTATTCACAATAGTCAAAATGTGGAAGTAGCCTAAATGCCCATAAACAGATGACTGGATAAAGAATTTATGGAATATATATTCCATGGAATACTACTCTGTAATATGAAAGATGATACATAATTTATAACAAAGTGGACAGAACTGCTCTAATCCAAGTTTCTAGCCCTTTTCTCTACTCTGACACCATTTTCTCAGACAATATTTTTATCCCACTTCAGGCTAGCTGTCAAACTCAAGCCAAACTATCATAATTGTGTGGCTCCAGGAGCATGCCTAAAAAGAACTTTTCTAGCTTTCTTCTACCCTAAAATCCCTAATCTCATCTGCTGTATTCCTACTTTTTGTTTCCTATTCATTAACCATTTTTGTCTCAATTTATGTTCTGCCACCTTCCAGACATCAAGTTGCAGATGCTACCATGATTCCATCCTGACTTCTCAGGGCAGATGAATGACCTCACCACTGTGTGCTGGAACCTCACCTCTCCAAAGCTCTGGCCCACTGGGGAAGGATACAAACAGGCTGGGGGTATGGACTGATTGACCTACCAAGGCCCACATCCAGTATGAAGCAATTACAGAAGCCAGAACTCCCACTTTCCTTACCCCCAAAACAACTTTGATCCATATTCCCAGTGGGGGAGAAGTGATAGGAGGAAGAAGATAAGAAGGCTCTGAAATTCATCTCCATCAGGACCCAGAGAGAGAAGAGGAAAAGGAGAGGGATATGTGGAGGTAGTATTGTTATCATGAGTGGCTTGGAGGGGAAGACAGAATTGGATCAGAAAGAAAAATGGGGCAATTACGTATAAATGTAGACAGATAGTTGTAGAGATGATGGCTGCCCCATATGGTGGCTTGTAGCAAGGAAACTGAAGATTCAGAACTCTGGTGGTGGGAATGAAATGGATTTATACCCCTGTTAACATGTAATTTTGTAAATCAATATTAAATTACTAATAAAATTTAAAAAATAAAAATAAGTGGACAGAACTGGTGATTCATACTTAACAAAATAAGTAAAGAGATGAAAGACAACTACCACATAGTTTCACTCATATGTGGAATCCGTAGAGAACTGAAACAATGAACTTGTCAAGAGAAAGAGAAAAAGAGGGAAACAACCTATCTCTAAAACATTGTAAGAGCTATGGTGATTTTGTTCGAAAGGTGGGGACACAGAACAGCAGTTGTAAGTACAGTGTGCAACTATAATCCAGTAGTTCTACTGTCTTGTAACATACTATTAATCGCTAACAAAATAGCAATTTAAAATATTTTTAAATGATACAACCAGGTGTGGAGAGCTAAGAATGCTGAGGACAATGCTCTTGAGTTTTCCTGTGCTCTCTCAGGCCCACCTGAACCTCTCTTGATGCAGCCAGAGAGAGCTAGGAGGCCCCCAAGTTACAACTTTCCAATGGCAATACCCTAGAAAGTTAAGAGTTCTGACTATGGAGTCAGAGCTAGGACCCTGGTTTTGCTCTACACAAGTGACATGGGCTCATTAAACCTCGTTTTCATCATCTCTAAAGTGGAGTGATTGAGTAGACACTGCCAAGTGTGCTCTGGTGTAGAAATAAGAAACCTCGTAAGCCCTCCACATAGATGAGTTCAAAGGGGGGAAAGGGGTGTCCAACAAATAGTCCGCAGGGCTTGCATCACAGGAGATTAGGACCCTGGACATGACATTCATAAGTTAATTCATGGCACTGTACAGTGAGATGAGCTAGGAGGGAGTGAGAATAAAGTAACAACTGAAGTGGGAAAGAGTTTTGCATATGCAGCCACACCTCTTAAACTGTCAAGCACACAAAAAAAAATATCAAGTTTATTTGGTCCTCACTGATGGCAGAATATTCAAAGAACACAAAGTGAGGGGCCAGGTGTGGCACACTCAGTCAAGCACACATACTAAGCTCAAGGATTGGTGTAAGGACCTGGGTTCAAGCCCCAACTCCCCACCTGCAGCAAGGACACTTCACAAGCAGTGAAGCAAAGTCTACAGGTGTCTATCTTTCTCTCTACTTCTCTATCCCCCCTCCTTTCTCAATTTCTCTCTGTCCTATAAAAAGAAAAAAAAATTTTTTTTAAGCCATCAGGAGCAGATGCAGTGGAATTGTAGTGCTGGCACTGAGCCCCAAAGTGGAAGTGGAAAAGGAAAGGTATTGCTTGTGCCATGATCAGACAAAGAGAAGTGTGTTTTCCAAGGCTGCTGAATGATTGCAAAGACAAAGAGCTGGGGGCTGGGGTCAAAAAGGAGTGGAAGGAGGATCTGCAAAGAGCACCTTGTGACACTGTAGACAGGCTAGGGAAAGTGGCATTGACAGCACCCTCTTGCTGCCCTTTAAGAAGAGAAGTCTAACTACAGGACTCCTACTCCCAGGTGGAATTTGTACATTTGTCTCCTAATCAGTTATTCAAGAAAATAGAGCTAAGACTGAAACAAAACCAGTAACCCTCCTCCCTTCAACTGCCCTGCTGGGCATGTGCTGGAGAAAGGAGGCTCAGAATTTATATCTGTGGGGAAAAAATGGAATCATTCAAAACATCCCAAGTCTGCATGGTCATCCGGAGAAAAATAAAACTATATCCCTCCCTTACTTGTCATACCAAAGTAAATTCCAGATGGATCAGAAATTCAAACGTTAAAGCTGAAACTGTAAAAACATTAGAGAAAAATGAAATAGCTTTTTAAATAATCTGACCGAAAAAGCTTTCTTTTTTTAACATATAGAATTATATTTGTTCATTTGTATGACATAATTTGATTTGTTTATATTTTGTGAAATATTACCAAAGTTAACTTCTATCAACACATTTTTTTCCTGTGATGAGAACTTTTTTTTAAGAGTAAATTTATTTATTTATTTATTTATCTTTTGATACAACCCCCACTAGGTCCTCTGTCATCTTTTTTGGACCTGTATTTTCCTCCCCCACCCCACCCCAGATTCTTTTACTTTGGTGCAATATGCCAATTCCAGTTCAGGTTCATTTGTGTTGAAAAAGCTCTTTCTTCATATAACATAAAATCTTCGAGACTTTTTTTTAAAACAGTATATTGACACATGAAAAAAAATAATTCACAGATCAACTAAAAGTCAAAAGACAATCAGTAATGCACAGATAGTATTTGCAATAAAGTTGGCTTGCAAAGACCAGTTCCCTTACTACATATCAAGTATTTCTAGATATGAAAGAAACCAACAACTCAATAGAAAGAGTTGGTGTAGAGTAGAGCTCATGGAAATGGGCATAAACATCTTTAAAATATATGAGAAGAATCTTAACCGCACTTGTATTAAGAGAAGAATATAGTGACTATTGCATACAAATACTTTAGCTCTTAGATTGGCAAATATCAAAAAGTTTGAGGAGGTTGGGGAGATAGCTCTGAATGCTAGAGCTCAAGACTTCCCTAGATCCAATTCCCATCACCACTATATGCTAGAGCTAAAAAGGACTCTGGTCTCTCACTCTCCCTTGCTCTCTTTAAAGCGTCATGGTACTTTGCATGAGTGAAGTTTCAGAGAAATAACCAATTTCAAGTACAGTTGATAGAAGTTTAAAATAAAAAATAAGTACATAAATAAAAAAACACTATATTCTCAGGCAAGGGACTATCATAGTGGTTATGCTAAAAGATTTTCATACCTGCAAGATCAAAAGAGAAAACACAAGTAGAACCTGAACTGGAGTTGGTGTATTGCACTGAAGTAAAAGACTCTGGGGTAGGTGAGGGAGAGAATTCAGGTTCTGGAAAAGGATGACAGAGGACCTAGTGGGGGTTGTATTGTTATATGGAAAACTGAGAAATGTTATTCATGTGAAAACTATTGTATTTACTGTTGGCTGTAAAACTTTAATCTCCCAATAAAGAAATTTTATAAAAAGAATCATGCCTGAGATTCCAAAGTTCTAGGTGAATCTCCTGTTCCACAAAAGCCAGAGATGATCAGTGCTCTGGTTAATAATTAAAAACAAAAAACAAAAAAGCAGTATGCTCTCTCTAGCAGGTGTTTTGACAGTATTTATAAAAATGTTTAATGTGCATAGCTTACAAAGACACTCAGTGAGGCCTAGTGAGATAGCAAGATTAGGAGCAACCCATATGCCTGACAGTATAGGATTGTGTCTGGTTGCATCATGGGGAAGAGAACTCGACCGGAGCCAGCCTGGGCTGCCAGGAACTCATGGCTGAGCGGGAACACAATGCAATGCCTTTATTGGTCAGAGAAAACGCCTTTATCTCCTTTTAAATGGAAGAGGCAGGTCGGAAAAGGAAATGGCTAGGAGAGGGGGTGGAGAGAAGAAAAAAGCATGAAGGTAGCAAGCTTCCATCTAACCAGTGGGGATTAAACCAATGCCCTGCAGGCAGGGCAAGTCTCAGGCAAAACAATGATTATGTAACTAGACCACAGCGTTAAACAATGCAGGGGACCTGGCGTAATGACCAACAGGATTGGCTAAATAATTATGCAACCTACATGGAATACTAAGCAGCCATGTCTTAAAAAAATATGTGCTTACATAGACTATTTACAAAAGATCCACACATGTAGTGGGTGACCTGAGCCAGGAGCCAGCCAACTTCCAGGAGAAAATGAAGGAAGACATTTGGGTCCTACCTCATGAAGTGAGACAATACTCAAGGAGGCTGGAGAACTGTCAAGTAGCAGGCCTGGCTCTGTACAGGGCAGGATGGGCGTGGGGTGTGGACTCAGCATCTTCTGAGGAGCACTGAGGTTCCTGTCAGGCTGTAACTGTGTATGTGTACACACACACACACACACACACACACACACACACACACACACACACACACACACACACACACACACACAATCTCCATTCAGATTTTGGCCAGAGTTTGCTGGCTGCTATATAAGGCCTAGCTAAGTTAAGAAATTCCAAAGCCCTACCACCTCCCCCACCAAGCAAATCTTCCACCAGACATGTGGTCAAGTCAGGCACATTAGTCTGCATTCTGCAAATGCAGTCATTTCACCATGCTTGTCTCAGTTAAATGTTCCCTTTGGAAAATTTCAACCCTTTTTTCTGGCATACTGAAGAAGGGAATTTTTCCAGAACCTAGTCAGAGATGCTGGCCTAGCTAGGCTAGGAAGGGAGGGTAAGTGTGAGGGGGATGAACTAAGGAGCTATGGTAACTAGGGTGGTGAGGAGGACAAAGAGAGAGTCTAAGAGGTGAGACCAGGTATAGCACAGGTGTGCATGCTGTCTCCTTCTGACAAAGAACCTTTCCTGGGCCACAGGTTCTGAGCCTGATTGCCTGCCAACCAGTTTTCTTTCTTTCTCTCTTGGAGTCTGGGCCTCATGCATATGCAATTTCAACACTCCCAGACCACTTTTTTATCCTAAGAGAGAAGGAGAGACACCATACAACAGAGAGAGAGCTGGTACCATGGCACTCCCATATGGCACTGGCACTCAAACCTGGGCCACGTAGACAGCAAGGCTTGCACCCTACCCAGTGACCTGTTTTTCTGTGATCTCCTGACCAGTTTTCTAGTTTTTGCTCACCTCTTAAACATCTTATCTCTCACATCTCCTTCTCTGTTCCCAGAATGGTTGGCATATGACAGAACTAAGAGGAACTGAGTTACCTGCAATAGACACCTGGTATCTCCCCTCTATTCCTTTGCATCTCCCTCCCCAACCCACCTCCTAGGCTTAAACTCCTTTGTTTCAGACACAGGCAGAAAGAGACAGAGACAGACACCACTAAAACATTAAAGTTTCTTTTTTTAAAAAAAAAATAAGTTCACTCATTTATTTATTTATTTATTTTAACCGGAGCACTGCTCAGCTCTAGCCAGGGATTGAACTGGGACTTTGGAGCCTCAGGCATGAGAGTCTGTTTGCATAATCATTATGTTATCTACACTCACCCAAGTAAACCTAGGTTACACACATGCAAAAGCAGGGCACTACTCAAGTGAGCTATTTCACTGACCCCGGGAATAAGAACCCTTTAGGCTTCACCCCAACTCAAGAAAATGTCTGGCTGCGTTTAGAATATTGCACCAAAGTAAAAAACTCTGAGGGGAGGGGAAGGCTAAATTTTTGGCTCCACTATGGGGGGTGGGTAAGACACAGACCTTTGGTGGTGGGAATGGTGTTAATATACACTCTTATTAACTTATAGTCTTATAAATCACTAGATTTTTCTATAAATATTGCCTGAGATAGCAAACCTGGGAAGAGGTACAGTGGGTAGAGTATCAGACTTGCAAGCGTGAATTCCTGAGTTCAGTTTCCAACATTGCATCTGAACTAGAGTGATGCTCTGCTTCTCTTTCTCTCTCATAAGCAAACAAATTAATGAATATGTTTTTCAAGTTCCTGAGACAAATAGTGTCAACTAATTCATGTGCCTTAAGGTACTGGTGAGGTTTAACCTGCAAGTCAAATTTTGAGGACTCTAATCTGTGCATGAGAGTTGCTGTGCAGATCCCAGATGGCTGGGCCTCCACAGCAACCTAGGATAAGCACTTTACCCTCACACTCTTTTACTGCAGTGTATGGCTCATCACT
Organism: Erinaceus europaeus; assembly: GCF_950295315.1. Lineage (NCBI taxonomy): Eukaryota > Metazoa > Chordata > Mammalia > Eulipotyphla > Erinaceidae > Erinaceus > Erinaceus europaeus. The sequence goes on along the minus strand of NC_080162.1, from coordinate 56,481,420 downwards.
CCCAGTGTTGAATGTGCACCAGGGGGCCTTCTTCCTCAGGCTTCCCTTGGTCTACAAAGTCACCAGTCATGATCACAATAAGCCAGAGACTCACCCTCCAACACCCCATATTCACCATACCTAGTGAAGACTTAATGAAAGTAGGGGTATGAAAGCCCAGCCTTCCTGCCTTGGGTTCAGCTTGAGTGTGCCTCATGTCTCACTTCCTAGAATTCCCCAAAGCACCAGGCTGAAGTTACAACGCAAGGATTTGCCTGAGATGGGTCTGGGCCTCCTCCTCACCCTCTTTTTTTTCACTCCCCACTCCATTCCCACTTTTTTTTTTTTTTGCTTCCAAGTTATAGGGTTATCACTGGAGTAATCCATTGCTCCTGATGGCCATTTCCCCCCCCCCCATTTTTTTGGGGGGATAGGACAGAGAGAAATTGAGAGAGGAAGGGGGAAAAAGAGGGAAAGAGAAATGTAGACACCTAAGGACCTGCTTCTCTGTTTGTGAAGCAACCCTCCTGCAGGTGGGGAGTCTGGGGCTCTAACCAGGATCTTTGCACTTGATACTATGCATGCTTAACTCAGTATACCACTGCCTGACCCCCAACACTTCACACTTTCTTCTGGGACAACTTCCTTAATAAATCACAGGCACATAAATTCTTATCCCAGGATCTATTTTAGAAGACCCTATCCACTTAAACAATGGACAAGTCCTCCTATAGTAGAAAATGAGGAATTTCACCAGAGGCCATTTCACTACAGCCATGAAGATTGAGTGTGTCTCATCCCTGTTAACAAGCCAAAGGTGGAACTTGAGTGCTACAATTCAGCTAATTCCTAAATCTTAGTCTTCTACAAAGTGACTGGTACAAATGACCCAGACCTCAGTCACTTAGCAAAAGGAGTTCCCATGGATCTTCCAGGGAGTGGGACAGAAATAGCCTGGAAATGAGGGTTCTGGAACATAGATATTTAGAACATATGCAGACTTGAAATGTGGGGGGAAAGTAGTTTAGAATAATGATCTACAGAAGAAAGCAGAAAAGAGGATTAAAGGGAAAGGAAATCAGAACTCAAATCTGATTTCTGTTGCTTGCAACCAAAAACACTCCAGGATGGGAAGGAATCTAAGGACACTGTATTGAGCCAAGTACTTCTGAGCAGCTGCGAGGACAAGATAGAGATGACCAACAGGAAAGAGTCATGTGCCTTGAAGTCATTCCACTAAATGGTCAGGAAACCAGGATGCTTATCCATCAGTTCTCAGTCAATATGAAGTTCTGCAATGGTTGACTTGGTCTCAACCTAGAATCATCTGTGAGTTTTTCACAAACCTGTGCTCACTTGGATCCCACTCACCTCCAGAGATCTTGACTTTCTGAGCCCAGGCTACAGCATGGACACTTGGCCAGCAAAAATCCCCAGGGGATTCATGAGCACAATAGTTTGGGAAGCCCTGATGTTGTTGATGTATTAGATCCCTTTGCGCCTATAATTTCTAGTCTCTCTGAACAAGTTCAACTGAGGATGGAAACCCTGAGAATGTAGCCAGTGCAGCTGGAAATAAATCATTTATTGGCTGAGGCTACAGCTGGTGGTGGCCATAGAAATGAAGATCTTTGGCCCTCACTGTTTATGCTCCCGTGACCATAATGAAGCTCAGCCTGCAGACTTTCTTTTTTAGAAGGAAAGAAAAAAAAAATGTCAAGCATATTTTCCAAGGTTTAATTTCCTTCAATGTCCTGAAGAAACCTTCCTAAAAGCTTATGCTGCCTCAACCCCCAGTCTCTGGTAATAACTTCAAAGACTTTGAAATTGAGACCCAGAATGACTTTGCTAAAGTAAATAAAGCCCAGGGGAGGAGGAAAATGAAAAGGGGCCTGGGTCTAAGAGAGGGCAAGTCTCCACCAAGAAGGTAAAAGAGGAAAGTTGGTTGGGGTAGGGAAGGGGTGCAGGACTCTGAGAGTTCAAAATTTAGGGGGAAAAAAAAAGGAAAATACACCAGGGATGTCAGATTTAACAAATAAAAACACAAGAGGAGTAGTTTGATTTGAACTTCAGACAACGAACAATTATTTTAGTGCATAAGTGTATCCCATACAATATTTGGAATAGAATTGTTAGAGGAGTAGGAGGAAGAGTGGGGAAAGGGGAGGAGGAGGCAGGGTATGAAGAAGGGAAAGGGGGCAGGGAAAAGGAGGAAAAGGAAAGAAAGTTGGGGCTTCTTACAATCTTGTAACCCACTATTAATCACAAATAATAAATAAATAAGTAAGAAAAAGAAGCAGGACCAATGTAATAGTGCAGTTGGGTAGTTTGTTACTTTACCAAGCATGTGACCCCCAATTTGAGCCAATCCCCCATGACACTGAGAGAAACTTTGGTGATGTGTTCTCTTTTACTTTCTCTTTGCCAGAGAGAAAGAAGCAAATAATAGATCCAGAATGGAATCACTTGTGCCAAGCCCAACTTATAACCTAACCTAATGGTGGTTCCAACCTCTACCAGAAGTGGACATTTAACTAACCAACTAATTGAAGTTTCTAAATCAGCACCAGTGATAAGCATAAGCCCTACTCAGTTTTCCCCTAGTGGAAGGTGGTATTTCCCTGAAATATATTTTTTTTCTTTTGCTAATAACCTTGTTCTACTGCCTTTGTTACTACGAAAACTTTTATTTTGTACCACTTTTAGAGTGCCTTCCCACTTGCTATCTGAGGTGGTACCTGAGTCCTGAAGAGTTGGATAAAGCAAATTAGATCTGGGCTGAGGTAGATAGCATAATGGTTATGCAAAGGGACTCTTATGCCTGAGACTCCAAAACCTCAGGTTTAGTCCCCTGTGCCACCATAAACCAGAGCTGAGCAGTGTTCTGGCAAGAAAAAGAAAGGCTGTAAAGTGAACTTTGATTTATTTAGCATACTTATATTAAATGTTGCTTGGAGGCTACTGAAAATACTGTTGTTTATCTGACACTTCAATTTAAGTGGGCATCCTGGATTTTATCTGGCATCCCTAGAACATACAGATTGGTCTCAATTGATCAGGATACCCAGAACCAGGTGTCCCTGTGCTTAATTTGATGTCTCTAATCTTAGCTGGGTGGCTCTACCTTTTGTCAGTTTGTAGGGGGAGTGAGAATGCCAGAGAAAAGAGGAGAGGGCCCTGCTGGGAGGAACCTAGCACCCCACCACCATGCTCTTCCTCCACCCCAGTGAAAGGAGAGAATCTGCCTTCCCTTCCCTCTTAGCCAAGAACTTAGATGCAAAGTCTGTAGAAATCAGCCCTGAAGCAATGGGAAGGGGAACTGAAAGCTTAATCCTTCCGTGGGCACCTCCATCCTCATACTGAGATTTGGGGAAATCCCTTCCCCATTTCCATGCCTCCCAGTACCTTTATATTTTCCTCTCTGTGCAGCTTCCTTCCACCCTCCTCTCACCCTGCCTCCTGTCCCTCCCAACAAGGCAGTGGGTGACAGTGGAGTGGTCAGGGAAGGATGTCTGTGGGCTGCTCTTCTCACTGTCTGAGTACTGTCACCAGCCCTAGGTGCTGAGGTGCAGTGTGCAATGCACCTACAGCTATGCCTCCCCTCCCCCAGCTCCCCGCTGGGAGGCCCAAGTCAGGGTCGGAGGCCCTGGGCGGGGCGCAGCGTTAAAGCCAAGTCAAGGTGAGAAAAAGCTCGCAGGGCTGCCAAGCACCGGGTCCTCCCAGCGCAGCTGGCAGTGAGGAGGTGGAGAATGACGTGGCAGCAGGAGGAAGCGCCACATCCTTGCTGGGCTCCCAGGAGCCAACCCAAGGAAAACAATCCACACCAAGAAAGAGAGATGCCATGCGTCCAGAAATGCTCGCGGTGGCAGATGGGAAATGGTTTAATCAACCTTAGTACCTCGCTGAAATAGAATGCTCTTTTGGCATTCATTAAATTGCCCATTTGATGCCAGACACCCTGACAGCAATTTGGTACACTAGAGTGGATAAAAACCAGTCTTTCTCCTGAGGACTCACAAGCCGTATCATGGCTCTGGCACCCACTCCTGAATCTTGCAGTGGTGGATTTGAACATCCCTCTGTCTCTATATCTGTGAGATGGAGACAGCTCAAATGGGGAAAGGACAGATCTCAGGACTCCATGAGGTAATGCACCTAAGGCTCTTAAAAAAAAAACAAAAAAAAAAACTAAGGCTCATAAAGTAAAAAACTCCCAACAGTTACTGCCTATAGTTAACTGCTAGGAGATGACAGGTATCATAACGGAATAAAGTACAAACTACAATGCAAGCCCAGAGAAGGGTGTACTCAGTACTTTAATAAAAGGGCACATAAATTATTAGGACATACTATGTGTTATCACAGAACAATGCACACATTCCAAGAGCAGAGAAGATAGTGTCTAATTCTACTTAGGCTCAAATGGATCTTGAAGGATATATGGAAATTGGCTGGCGTGGGAGCAGGACTATATAGTGATTATGCACAAGAAATGGACAAGAAATGAAAAGGCATTCAAGTTTGGTGCAAACACATGGGCCAAAAAGAGACAAGAGGAAGCGTGAATTCATAAAGGTCTCCTAAGTATCTTGTGGAAATGAAATGGACTCACATACAGAGTCACTGCTTCTGTGCTTTTGTCCTCAGTCACACATGGACCCTCCTGCTATGATCATCTGACCCTTGGCTCTGCATATTCAAGACCCAATCAGCCTCCTATCACGGTGACCCTCATCTTTTCTGTGAGCACCTCAACCCATTCATGCTTTGAACCCAACATCAAAAGTGAAGTCTCTAGGTGTCTATTCTTCTCTCTCCAATATGCTTCTTGGCCCTGTGTCAAATTTATTGACCCCTTTCCCAGCAATATTTGAGCTCCTCATAACAGGAGATACTGGGAAGAACAACAGTGAGTGGAGGCTGGATGGTGGTACATCTGGTTAAGCACTCACATTATAGTGTGCAAAACTCTGGGTTCAAGCCCCTGGTCCCCACCTACAGGGGGAAAGCTTCATGAGTGGTGAAGCAGGGCTGCAGGTGTCTCTCTGTCTCTATCTCCCCCTCTTCTCTCAACTTCTCTCTGTCTCTATCCAATAATAAAGATTTAAAAAAAAAAAAGAACAACAGTGAGCTATTTTCATGTACACTGACCCCAATCCAACTGAAGATCCCCTAGTTGTTGAAAAAAACAGTTACAATGATAACAGTTAGCAAGTAGGAGAGCTTCTTTCCATTGCTGACTTGACACATCATCTCTATGAATCATCTATATGGGTTCTTAAGTCCATTTAAGATAATGCAACTAAATGAAATGACCTTACTCTAGGTCACCCAACTAGTAATGGTGAATCTGGGATACAAATCTTCACTGCCTTACTCCAGAACCCATTGTCATACCATTGGACCATGCTGTTTAAAAAATTGAATAGCAGGGTGGCAGAGGACCTAGTGAGGGTTGTACTGTTGTGTTATGCATGTACAAACTATTGTATTTACTGTCAGCGACAAAACATTAATCCCCCAATAAAGAAAATTAAGCTTAAAAAAAAAAGGTGGGGAGTCAGGCGGTAGAGCAGCAGGTTAAGTGCACGTGGCGCCAAAGGCAAGGTCTGGTGTAGGAATCCCGGTTCAAACCCCTGGCTCCCTACCTGCAGGGGAGTCCCTTCACAAGCAGTGAAGCAGGTCTACAGGTATCTATTTTTCTCTCCCCCTCTCTGTCTTCCCCTTTCTCTCCATTTCTCTCTGTCCTGTCCAACAATGATGACATCAACAACAACAACAATAATAACAACAATAACAAAACAAGGGCAACAAAAGGGAATAAGTAAATAAAGATTTTTTTTTAAAAAAAGAAAGTCTTAAAAAAAAGATGCTCTCTACAACAAATCTTCCCACCACCTGTTGTTACAATAGTTTTGTCACAATGTCAATAATAATAATAATAATAATAATAATAATAATGAGTTCAATGGACTAATTAGAGGTTTAGCCAAGGGTTAGGAGAAGGAAGGGGTTAGCTAGTGTCACAAAGACACATGGGCCCCCAACAAGAGACATGACTGTCAAACGTCATGCTCAAACATGTCACCCACATATGCAATCATTAATCATTATACATGCCATACACACGGAAACTCATTTGGCTATTTTTTTAAATTTATTTATTTTTATTTATTTATTTTTCCCCCTTTTGTTGCCCTTGTTTATTGTCATTGTTGTTATTGCTACTGTTATTGCTGTTGTTGTTGGACAGGAGAGAGGGAAATCAAGAGCGGAGGGGAAGACAGAGAGGGAAAGAGAAAGATAGATGCCTGCAGACCTGCTTTACCACCTGTGAAGTGAACCCCCTGCAGGTGGGAAGCCGGGGGCTCCTACAGGGATCCTGATACCAGTCTGTGCGCTTTCCACCATGTGTGCTTAACCCGCTGCACCACCACCCGGCTCCTCATTTGGATATATATTTTTTTTATTTCTTTATTGGGGGAGTAATGGTTTACAGTCAACAGTAAAATACAATAGCTTGTACATGTGTAACATTTCCCAGTTTTCCACTTAACAATTCAGCCCCCACTAGGTCCTCCTCTGCCATCATGTTCCAGGACCTGAATCATCCTCCCACCCCATAATCTTTTACTTTGGTTCAATACAACAAGTCCAGTCCAAGTTCATTTGGCAACGTTTTACACACAGAACATGGCAAAACTTTGCTCGGCACAACCATCTTGGGAGAGTCTCTCTGACCTCCTCTGAGCAGCTCCTAGTGAAGACTCCCAGGAGAGGGGAAGCAGTCATGTTGTGGTCTCAAAACACACACCACAGGTGCCATATGAGAAGTGGACTCTAGAAAGCATGACTCCCTATGGCCATAGACAGAGGTCTGTCCCCGTAAGTACCAAGTATCTCACAAACAATTGGGATCCTAGGCCCAGAAGAGTTCCCAGAAGCTCCTTCTGAACCCACACCCCCAGAGCAGCCCTACTCTCTAAAGAACAGCTGCCATTTCCAGAATCCACAACTTCTGGGTAGAGGAAGCCTATGAAGTCAGACCTGTTTGGGCCCATAGAAAGCCTCCAGAGTTAGCATGATCAGATCTGGCCCCTGGTCCTCTGTGGGTCTCTATCTCCTTCTATATAAAAGACAGGGCCTTTCAGCTCTAGAAATGCAACACACCATGTCCCTTGGGTGCTGCATCAAGTGTTTGTAGCTGGTGTTGCCGTCTGATCCTCCTAACCGGTTGGAGAGTTTAGTTCAGTGGATGAAGCCATTAATTACTCCATGGGCTTCCATGGTCACTGCCACTATAAATACATACATAGCTTGCTTATCAGAGCACCCAGGTGGTCAGGGAGTGGGGGAGGGGGGACTCCCCCCAGCAGTGTATTCAACCTCTGAAAGTAAACCACAGCCCAGTGGCTGCCAAAAACATCTGCCTACATGTTTTCCAGATGACAAACTGAACAGCAAAAAACCCAGGCTGTGGGGAGACAGCCGGAAGCTAAGGACCTCCAAAATGGTCTAGAACAGGAAGTGGGTGGTAAGCACAATACCTACAGATGTGGGAAGGGTCATGTGTCCAAGTCACAGGCCTGTGGCTTTTGAGCACCAAGGCAGAAAATCTACCCGGACCAGGTTAAGATACCCTCTGTAGCAAAGGAACTCCTCCCCCAAAGAGATGCCCCAACGAAGGTTGAATCTGGAGATTGCATTTATTTATTTAATTTTTAATTTATTTTTACTTTTTTGTATTTATTTATTTTCCCTTTTTGTTGCCCTTGGGTTTTGTTGTTGTTGTTATTATTATTGTTGTTGTTGATGTCCTCATTGTTAGATAGGACAGAGAGAACTGCAGAGGGGGGAGACAGAGAGGGGGAGAGAAAGATAGACACCTGCAGACCTGCTTCACCGCCTGTGAAGCGATTCCCCTGCAGGTGGGAATCCTTATGCTGGCCCTTGCACTTCGTGCCACGTGTGCACTTAACCCACTGCGCTACCGCTGGTCTCCCATTTATTTATTTTTTTGAGAGAGAGAGACAAAGAAAGAATTGGCCCATTACATAGCAGGGTGCCAAGGACAGAAAGTCAGCTTAAAATGACCCCTCTCAGCTTAAAATGACCTTAAAGTGGTGTGTTCCATGGAAGAGAGGAGTGAGACCTAGTGGTCCAGGAATGAGTCCACCAGAGAAGAGATAGTACACAGGGTGCCCTGTAGTCATGCTGCCCTTTGGCCCTCATGAGAAAGGCCTCTGTCCTGGGCATCATGCCCTACAGAGCTCCACCAGTGTGGAGGGACAAAAAAAGATAGTATCAAGAGTTAAAATTATGTTTGCGTTGGGCCAGGTGGAAACACAGCGGGTTAAGTGCACATGATGCAAAATGCAAGGACTGGTTCCTGGATCCTGGTTCGAGCCTCCGGTTCCCCACCTGCAGGGGGGTCGCTTCACAAACAGTGAAGCAGGTCTACAGATGTCTATCTTTCTCTCCCCCTCTCTGTCTTCCCCTCCTCTCTCCATTTCTCTCTGTCCTATCCAACAACGACAGCAATAACAACAATAATAATAACAACGATAAACAACAAGGGCAACAAAATGGAAAAAATAGCCTCCAGGAGCAGTGGATTTAGCCCCAGCAATAACCCTGGAGGCAAATATATATATATGTCCGCGGGCATTAGAAGTGTGAAAAAAGGACAGCCATTGCTAGAGACATATTTCAGCTGTGGGTAGCCTGTTCCTTATCCTGGCTCCTCCCTTTCTGGCAGATGCTACACGTCTACTCGTCCCCTGTTGGCTGAACTTATAGGCAATCACAATGCAAGGACTCCTGGGAAATGTAGTTCATAGAGGGCAGGTCCCTGCAACCCAGAGGACAAAGAAGGAAAGGAACTCATGGAAAATATGAAAAGGTCAGACTTTCACTGCCGGATATGGAGGATGGCCAGAAAAGATTTCTAATTCTTACCTGAAGGCAGAGGATCAACTGAACTGACATCTTTAAATATTTTCTTATCCATGCAACAACGGAAAGAGTGAGCATCAAGGGAGAGGACTTTGACACTCTGTCCCCATCAAGAAGAACATTGGGAGGCTGAATGTAGGTGAACATCACATCTGGGGAGCTGGTATAACTGGATTCCCAACAGAGCATCTTCCCTGCTCATTGGTCTGGAATGAGTCTGCCTACCAAGGTTGAGAAGCTGACTCCTCCGTAGTGTGGTGTGGATAGCCGGCTTGTGAGGAAGTGACACAGTAGAAGCAGCTACTATAGATGAAGTTCCTACTAATCTAGGCTCTAAGATTTGTACTTTTGGTGAGCAATTTCATTTTAGTCTTTAAAAAAACATTTAATTTGGGAGTCGGGCTGTAGCGCAGCGGGTTAAGCGCAGGTGGCGCAAAGCACAAGGACCGGCATAAGGATCCCGGTTCGAACCCCGGCTCCCCCCACCTGCAGGGGAGTCGCTTCACAGGCGGTGAAGCAGGTCTGCAGGTGTCTATCTTTCTCTCCTCCTCTCTGTCTTCCCCTCCTCTGTCCATTTCTCTGTCCTATCCAACAACGACAACAATAATAACTACAACAATAAAACAACAAGGGCAACAAAAGGGAATAAATAAATAAAATAAATATTAAAAAAACATTTAATTTACTTTATTTTTTGAAATTATTTTTATTTATTTATTATTGGATAGAGACAGAGAGAAATTGAGAGTAGTGGGGGAGATAGAGAGGAAGAGGAAGTCAAAGAGACACCTGAAGCCCTACTTCACCACTTGTGAAGTTTTCCCCCTACAGGCAGGGACCAGGGGCTTGAACCTGGGACCTTGTGCACTATAATGTGTGCACTTAACCAGGTGCACCACCACCTGACCCCAATTTATTTATTTTCTTTTTTTAAAATTTATTTAAGAAAGGATAAATTAACAAAACCATAGAGTAGGAGGGGTACAATTCCACACAATTCCCACCACCCAATCTCCATATCCCACCCCCTCCCCTGATAGCTTCCCCACTCTCTATCCCTCTGGGAGCATGGACCCAGGGTCATTGTGGGTTGTAGAAGGTGGAAGGTCTGGCTTCTGTAACTGCTTCCCCGCTGAACATGGGCGTTGACTGGTCGGTCCATACTCCAAGTCTGCCTCTCTCTTTCCCTAGTAGGGTGGGTCTCTGGGGAAGCGGAGCTCCAGGACACATTGGTGGGGTCTTCAGTCAAGGGAAGCCTGGCCGGCATCCTGATGACATCTGGAACCTGGTGACTGAAAAGAGAGTTAACATACAAAGCCAAACAAATTGTTGAGCAATCATGGATCCAAAGCTTGGAATAGTGGAGAGGAAGTGTTAGGGAGGTACTCACTGCAAACTCTAGTGTACTTCTGCTTTCAGGTATATATTTTGCAGTAGTTTATGGATACGTGTGAACATATGCTCTCTCTCACAGAAACTGGTGTATATCTAGGTTTTGGGACTTTGTTAGAAAGTGAACCATCTGAGATGGAATTAGAGTATACTATGAAAGGAAAGGTCTCACCCGAGTAATGAAGCTGAAGGGTTGTCATTCCACACGTGAAGTCTCTGGAGACAGTCTGAAGTGAAGCATGTTGAGGTGGCAATCGTTATGTTGATTAGGTTGTGATTGGCAGATGCAATATTATTTGATATGGATTGGGAGAGGCATATGGGAAAGTGGGCCCTATCCAAGGGTTCCAGGACTGGGGGAAGTAGGGGCTCTATAGTGGAGATGTGAGGTTCCTGCTGTCTCAGGGTTCAAAAAGACAATCGATAGTTAATGTTATCATCACATTATTTGGTAATCGGGTTAACTTTGAAAAGTCCTTTTGTTAGGGTTTGCTGTACAGTACCCACTATCTTGTATATAGCTGTGAATTTATTTATTTTCAATGAGAGAAAGCTACAAAAAGAAAGAAACAGAAAGTGAGAGATAAAAAGAAAGAGAGAGAGAAAAGAGAGAGAGAGACATCAGAGCACTGCTCAGCTCTGGCTTGTGGTGGTGCTGGGGATTGAACCTGGGAAAAAAGTCTTCTTCATAACCATTACACTGTCTACCCAGTTTTCATATTATCCTTTTAACAATCCTTGAAGACAAACTGCAAAGGTGTTCCCACAAAACTCAGAGAAAAAAAGGTTCTAGAAAAAGAAGTGTGCCCCAGGTGTCCACAAATAACTGAACAAAGTCCTGAAACTGAAAAATGAGACCACCTCAGGAGGTCTGAGTATTATGTGTCTGCTTGAGAGAAAATTAGAACTTCAAGTCAACAGTTTTCTAGTAAGTAGATAGGGAAAAAAAAATTCTGTAAATGTCCAAGGCATTCACCATCACTACATGTATTTACTCTCATTATTCAGCATTTTGTAAAAATTTCATAGGATATCATATTTTTATTATATTTATTTATTTATTGAATAGATACAACCAGAAGTCAAGAGGAAGGGGGAGACAGAGACACCTATAGGCCTGCTTCACCACTTGCAAAGCTTTCCCCCTGAAGGTGGAGATCAGGGGCTCAAACCTGGGTTCTTGAGCATTGTAACATGTGTGCTCAACCAGGTGCACCACCACCCAACCCCAGGATATCATATTTTTGAAGAAAAAAGTAGAACATCAGAGAGGTGGTATGCCAGAGTCTGTCCAGAGACACAATGTCACTCCATGATGGGGTGACTTTGTCTGTTTAATTGCCACCAGGATTATCGCTGAAGAAATCATTCCATGGTGCCTGGAGACCATATTTACTTTTTATTTATTTTTATTAATTTTTTATTTGACAGGACAGAGAGAAATTGAGGGCTAACGGGAGATGGAGAGGAAGAGAGAAAGACACCTGCAGACCTGCTTCACTGCTTGTGAGATATCCTCCCTGCAGGTGGGGAGCAGGGGTTTGAATCCAGATTCTTGTGCATGGTGATAGGTGTGCTTAACCGAGTGTGCCACTGCCCAGCCCCCTGCAGTGACTATTAATTAACTCTCTATCACTACTAACAGTTACCCACTTACCCCGTCAAGTTCCAGACTCTTTACCCCTGAGCTGAGATGGATAAAAAAGCAACATGATGCTGAATGTGGCTGTTCTGACAGCATTTCAAGGCCAAAGACAAATCAAAAACCCAAGTGTGTCCTGGACTGTAGTTGGTGTATTGCACCAAAGTAAAAGACTCTGGGGTGGGTCAGGGGTAGAGTGCAGATCCTGAAAAAGGATGACAGAGGACCTAGTGGGAGTGGTATTGTTATGTGGAAAACTGAGAAATGTTATACATGTAAAAACTATTGTATTTAATGTAGAATGTAAAACATTAATCCCCCAATAAATTAAAAAGAAAAAAAAAACATTGTGTGATGTCACCTTCTCAACACAGTAAATGAATTGCATGTTGACAGAATGGGTCAGTGCACAACCCCTGTGGTAGAACAGACGGTCATCTATCTCTGGTTTTTCTCTTTGAACTTAGTAACAAGAGCATATCATGAAGAGACTCTGGAACTTACCAGTCTCTCTTGCCACATTCAGGCCTATAGGGCTTGAGTGACTGGCCCAGGGTAACACAGCTGGTTAGAGGACAGCCACAAACCACTGCATGCAGCTGTCTGTCTGTTTCATGGCTTGTTTCCTTTCTCATTCTCTAGAATGCATCTTTGATACTAAAGAGTTTCAACAGTTCAAACCTAGAGGTCAGAATGAGTTCGGCTGGGTTTTGCACATACTCTTTCACAGGTCACAGGCAAGATTTTACTATTGAATGTATTGAGATACACACACACACACACACACACACACACACACACACACCTCCTTTCTACATATGTTAGGACCTTCTTTTTTTATTTCTTTATTAGGGAATTGATGTTTTACATTCAACAGTAAATACAATAGTTTGTACACGCATAACATTTCTCAGTTTTCCATATAACAATACAACCCCTACTAGGCCCTCTATCATCCTTCTTGGACCAGTATTCTCCCCCACCACCCCAACCCAGAGTTTTTTACTTTGGTGCAATACGATGTTAGGACCTTCTTTTCCCATATCTCTAAAATAAAAATAATTATCACTATTATTATATACTAAAAAAGAATTTAATAGCTTCCTGTTTCTGGTGGACCATTTTTCAGAAGAAATGGTTAAGTCTTTGTTGTTCATGAGAAAAGGGCAGCTCCCGGCCCTAAGGCCTCATGGATCATTCAAAAAGGGAGAGTACCTCTCTCATTGGGTCATCTTAGCTAGGTTCTATGGCCACAATTCCGGGCTTCTTATCAACCTCTTCCATTGAGTACCCAGTGGATCCACACCTTCTAGGCTCTTGTAAGCTGTGTATGAGGGAGGAACAAGACTCATCAAGAACCCGTGTGCTACAGGAAGTTATTTCTGCCTCACTTAGGTAGAGATAGACAATTCACTTGAAAGCTAAGATACTTCCAAATGCAGCAAAGGCATTTTACATTACCTTTCTCCATATAACAAATCACTTTCAAACATAGTGGTTTTAAACAACCACCATTGGGAGTCGGGCGGTAGTGCAGTGGGTTAAGCACACGTGGCGCAAAGTGCAAGGACTGGCATAAGGATCCCAGTTCAAGCCCCGGGCTCCCCCACCTGCAGTGGGGTCGCTTCACAAATGGTGAAGCGGGTCTATAGGTGTCTATATTTCTTTCCCCCTCTCTGTCTTCCCCTCCTCTCTCCATTTCTCTCTGTCCTATCCAACAACAATGATATCAACAGTAACTACAACAATAAAACAAGGGCAACAAAAGGGAATAAATAAATAAATAAATAGTTTTAAAAAACCACCATTTATTAAGCTCACAATTCTGCAGGTTAACAATTTGAGCAGGCCTCACCTTGCTGATGCTTTCAGTCCCAGCTAGGTTCACTCATCTACTTTTGACTGACTATTGGACTTTTTGGACCTAGCTTACTCAAGATGGCTAAGTTTAGATGCTATACCACCTCTGCTCCAAGTAGTCTTATCCTCAGTGACTAAGCTTTACACATAGTATCAGGCAGCATCCTAAGACAAAAGTGGAAGTACTTGAAACTTTTAATACTCAGTGACTTCTGCCAGTCTAATGGCGCAGTTAAGTCACAAGATCAGACTTAACTCAAGGATAAGGAAATTGGTCCTAGCTCTTGATAGGAGAAACTGAAAAATTCACATTGCAAAAGAGCTGCAAAGTTACACACAACTGCCACCACAGGGCCACATTTTAGTGAGAGGAGTCAGTGTGTTTGCAATTATCTTCCCCAGATGTCCATTCTAAATTGGTCTAGCAACAAAGCAGAGGCTCCAGGAGGGGAAAAATTGTTGAGTGGACTAGTCCATCCAAGTGAAGATTCTGTACACCTGCTTAAGTCCAAGCAGCAGGGAGGCAAGCTGAAGCCCTTGGGTTCCAGTTCACAAGAGCCAAGTGTTAAATATTTAGAAATTTGAAGAGCACATTGTTAAACCATCATAACCTGAAAATGGCCATGGTAGGAGCATTTACACTGTGGGAATAGTAAAATTCTACAAACAAGCACATCCTCCCTCTCCAGATGGCTGGTTTACCAGCACACCACAGCCCTTAAGCAAAACACTTTCCTTCAACCTAATGAGTAAGGTGGACCGATGCACATGAACAGATAACATTAATCAAAATATGATGAATCAGTACAAGAAGCAAACTGAGAAGCCAGAGACTTAGGGAAAATAAACTTAAGAGTTCCAAGGAGGGGCAGGTCATGAGAACATTATGGAGAGGGTGGTCTTTTAGCTGAGCCTCAAACAATACACAGGCTACCATAGTCAAACAAAGATGTTGTCTAAGTGGACAGCACAGGTAAAGGTGGAGAGTGGGGTCTGGGACCTTAGTATATTGTTTAGTATCTGTTTTACTTTCAGTGTCAGAAAACCCTAAACAACAGTAACTGATATAAGTCAGAAGTTTCATTTTTCCCTCCATCACAGTCTTGAAAAGTAAATGATCCATCACAGGCCACCTGCTCTGCACCTAGCCCAGCCCTTCACCCCACCCCTTGTTCTAGAACCTCAGAGAACAGATGCAGAATCCTCTCCACTTCTTCCCCCACCTACCTCTTGGGAGCAGTGACTAATCCAGTGACCCTGGATCTGACACCCAGCTTCCCAACTCACTGGTTCTGTAAACTTGGGCAAATTTCTTAGTTTTTCTGAATCCTGGTTGCCAACTTGGTGAAATGAAGAAAAAATAAGTCACATGGTCATGAGGACTTAGGCAGTGGTGACTATGCAGAGGTTAGCACAGGGACTCACCCAGAGTGGGTGCTCAGGGGTACAGATAGACAGAGAAACCTATTCTCTTATTCTCTTCAGACTCAGATCTACATTATTCTTGGCTTTGTGTGAGCTAGACAGCTGCGGTGGTGAGGAGGCTTCATGGCCTTGTCCTTGTGGAGTTTGGTTCTGCGTAGGCAGCTGTGCTGAACCTTGATTGCTTCAGAGCAGCTTTGCCCGAGGTAGCTACTCCAAACAAAGGGTCCTTGAGAATGCATAGGCCCAGCCAACAGCCACCAGCTTGTTTACTCCTACCCTCAGACCGTGACCCCCTAGGAGAGGACTGCACCAGCCAAGGCTGCCTGGAAAAGCCTCCTTGGGAAACAGTTTCAGGACCAAAGGTAGAGCTGTTGTGATTGGGGTGGGGTAGGGGTGGGGGGTTGGGGACCCGGGTACAAGGGAAGAGTGGGCGAGGGCGGGAAGTCTGCTAGGTCAGTGATCCAAGCAAATATTTGGCAGGTCGATGCTCAAGGCTGACCCTGATAGTTCATTGTCCAGATCACCAGGAAGTGGCTTCCAGCCACTCTCCCCACAGCTCCCTGACTGTGGCTTCAGGGTCAGGGGTCAGAGGCCTACCTATTCTCCCAGTTCTTGGCCTTCTGCTTTGCTCAATGAATCTGGTGGTCCCAGAAAAAATCATCCCCCCTATCCCCCAATGAGCAGCAGAGTTAGCATAGTGAAAGATTCTCTCACTCTCCCCAAAACTGGTCCCCCCTCACAGGTGTCCCTCTCTCAGTGGGAGGGCCTCTGAGGGAGGCAAGAGAGCTAGGACCACCTCTCGAGCAGCTACAGAGGGAGCCCTGCATTTTCTCAGAAGCTGCTGAGCTCTGCTTGGAGTCAAGAGCTAAGAGCGCAGCCCTGCCTCTCAGGGTGCTTTGTTCCACTTACTGGAGGCCTAAAAATATCCTAGCACTGCCAAAGGCAGTTCTCCAGCACCCAAGGGAGCCAGAGTGGAGAATGGTTATCCTAGCACCTGCCACAATTAAAAAAAGAAATGCCCTCCCTCCTGACACACAGAATTAGCCAGCCTCCTAAGCCCCCGGCCTGCCTAGCCTCTACCCCTCTCCCTTCTCTATCTTCCTCTTGTCTGGCTTTTACTTTTTTCCTCTCCCCCAACCTGGACCACTTCATCCCTGCGTGGAGCCTGGGACTGCCTTCCTGATTGTGTTTTTATACAAGTCATAACAGTATCTCTCCTGCTAACATCAGCAAGCTTTCAAGTCTTCTAGCAAAGCCATAATTAGCAGCAAGGCATAAAATGAAAAACCCCTTAGTGGATGATAACCTAGTGGCTTGTATTCAAGAAACATGTATTGATACCCTGCCTTACTCAGTCTTAATTTTTCTTTTTTCAAGACTTAAGCCTCTTTGGTGGCTTTTGGTCAAAGCTATGGACCCAAGGGGGAAAATGCTTATAACAGCATCCTCCAAGCAATTTTAGAGAATTTATGGATAGTATGAACCCCATCTAACAACCCTCATACACACAGCCAAGTGAGCAGTCCTAGATATGCTGGAAGTGAGATAGAAGGATGAGTAAGAGAAAGGAGTAGCAAACAAATACCAGCTCCACCAAGAGTACTGAAAGAAGCCAGAAACAAGGATTGTGGGTCTGGAGGGTGGGGAGAAGAGGATATAAGCAGAATGTGCAGGAGAAGGGGGTCCACTAGGTTGGGATTTAGGAGGATAAATAAGACTTTTTTAGAGGATGGAAGAGATAGTATAATAGTTATGCAAACAGGCTGTAATGTCTAAAATTCCAGGGTCGCAGGTTCAATCTCTCACATCACCATAAGCCAGAACTGAGCAATGTTCTGATAATAACAATAATAAAATAGGTTTTTTTAATTTTTTAAATAATTTTTTTTTCTAGAGAGAACATGTAGGGTCTTTGTGTATATGAAATGTGTGCTCTCATGGGCTGGGTGGTGGTGTACCCAGTGGAGCACACACATTACTATGTTCAAGGACCCAGGTCTAAGCCCCTAGTCCCTACTTGCAGGGAAGAAGTTTCACAAGCAGTGAAGTAGTGCTGCTGGTCTCTGTCTCCACCTTCCTCCCTTTTTCTCTCCCTCCCTTCCTCTTCCTCTCATTTTTTTCTCTGACTTATCAAAATAAATAAAATAAAAAAGAAGTTGTGCTTTCAGCAAGGAATGAAAAAGAAAATTTGTCTGGAAGCAGCAGCAGCAGCCTGAGGATTTACTTGTTCAAGAGATGAAGGGTGAATGGATTGGTTTTCTTTTTCTTTCCAAGATTTAGTTATTAGCATAAGAGAGAACAAGCACCCCTCCGACACATTCAGCACTAGGGATTGAACTCAGGACTTCATGTCTGCAAGGCCAGTGCTCTAGCTACTGTGCCACCTCCTAGACCAGGAGTGTACTGGCTTTCTATTGCTATGTAACAAACATCACACACACTATCTCACGGCTTCTGTGGGTCAGGGGTGAGCACAGCTCTGTGAGCATTTCTACTCAGAGAGTTTGTCACTATGAAAGTTGTGGGGCTGGGCCACAATCCTGTCTAAACCTTAACTGGGGGAAGGAAACCCCTAGTCTATTCAGGTCACTGGCAGAATTCATTTCCTTGCCACCCTGTACCAAGAATCCTAGATTGTTGCTGGCTGTCAGCTGGAGGGTTGCTGGGTTCTGTGAAGCAACTGCAGTTCTTCGAGGTGGCTTTGGTCTCAAGAATCATCCTCAATAAAGTGGGCTAAGATAGACCCTCATGTAATGGGACCTACTCAGTGGAATACATCACACCACCTGTCCATGGTCTCTTGTCTAGCAGCAAGTCACAGGTCACACAATTAAGAGACACTTACTCAGAGGTAACCACAAGAAGTGGAAGTCATGAAGCCATATTAGAATTCTGCCTACTACACTAAGAGTTAGCTGGGAAAGGGTCAGAGCCCAGTTGTGAAGACCTTTGTCAGCCATTGCTAGAAGTATTAATTTTACTATGTGGGAGGCAAGAGGCCACTGTTGAGAGGAGGCTGGAAGCAGGAGCAGAGGTCATTGCCCTTTGGAAGATAATGCCATGGTTCGGAGGAGAGGACGAGAAGCTGCGGTTATGGGATAAAGAAGATAGATCTCAAAACCCATTTGGAAGGTCCTGTTTTCTTTTCTGTTTTAGTTGAAATATTAGCTGGTTGGTAAGGCCCTTCCATCTACCAGAGAGAAAATAACTGCCCTGCCTCTTTCCCAGCTGCCTTACCCAGGAAAGGCCACCTTATTCCCCCAAATCCACCTCTTCTTCTTCCCCAGAATAAGCAATAAACAAGTTGGCCCTGGGCAGGCCCTAACAAAAGCACATGTCACCTGCCCAGCTCCCAACAACCCAACCACTCCACTCCAGGAAATATGGAAAATCTGGAGACCTTTCTGGGACCAGTTGCACTCCAGGAAGAAACTGGGCAGACTGCCCAGAATTACACAAAATGGACTTTGGGCTGATTGCCCAAGCTGGACTAACACCCCCACCTACTTAGAAAGGGCATTCTTTCTGGAACCAAGGCCACAGCTTGTCATGAAAGCCAGATGTTGACAAAACAATGCAGAAAAGTTGGGAGAGGCTCCTTGGATGAGACACATCCCTGACACCTCTCCCAGACTCTCCAGGGAGGGAAAGGGACCCTCTCGGGCAGGGAGTACAGTCTTTCTCAAACCACAGGCAGTCCAGAAACTGCAGAGAATGAGTGACTTAAATATCTGGGAATCATCCCTCTCATCCCAGTCTTTGTAAGTGAGAGAACTAGAATTTGGGGAATATAACAAGACAGTACCCTTTAAAACAAAAC
Organism: Erinaceus europaeus; assembly: GCF_950295315.1. NCBI lineage: Eukaryota > Metazoa > Chordata > Mammalia > Eulipotyphla > Erinaceidae > Erinaceus > Erinaceus europaeus. Next base: position 56,462,347 of record NC_080162.1, on the reverse strand, counting down.
TGATAGATAAAATTAAGTAGACCAGGAGTAAATAGGAGAAGATAGTTGCACATCACACATCTGACAAATGACTGATATCAAGCATCTGTACAGAATAGGTACAGATGTACAAAATAAGCAAAAAAATAACCCAATAAAAAGTAGGACAAATAACTAAACAGTTTTCTAAAGAAGAGATACACGTGGCCCACAGACACATGAAGAAATGCTCCACTTCACTTATCATTAGAGAAATGCATATTAAAACTACACTGACATTCCATCTCACACCTGAGAGAATGGCTTACATCAGCAGATGGAGAAATGACAGGTGCTGGAGAGACTGTAGAGAAAAAGGAACTCTGCTACATTGCTGGTGGGAATGCAAGTCCCTTTGGAAGCCAGTATGGAGAGCCCTTAAATAAAAATGAAAGTACCTTATGATCCAGCAATACCACTCTTAGGAATTAATCCAATGGACACTCAAACACTGATTAGAAAAGACATATGCACCCCTATGTTCATAGCTGCATTATTCACAATAGCCAAAGAGTAGAAGTAGCCTAACTGCCTACTAGCAGATGACCAGCTAAAGAAGTTAGAGGGTATTTATTCCATGTAATATTACTCTGTAATCAAAAAAAAAAAAAAAAGATGATATTGTATTCCTTGGGACAAAATGGATGGAACTGGAGGTGATTATGCTTAGCAAAATAAGTAAAGAGTTGAAAGACAACTACCAGATGGTTTCACTCATATGTAGAATCTAGAGATCTGGTTTACATGAAGTTGACAAAAAAAAAAAAAATCCAAACAAAACAGAAGCAAGAAAACTGTAAGACTTGTGAGAATTATGTTGGTTATTTTGGGGAGGTTGGAGAATAGGGATATAAAACTTTGGTGATGGGTGTAGTGTGAAACTATACATTGTAATCTTATAGTCTTGTAACAGACTGTTAACAACAAATTTAAAAATATTTAAAAGAATTTAAGGGAAATTTTTTTCATTCCTATAGTTGTACTAGGACATAAGAAACTCATACCTCTGGAGCATAAAATAGGATTAAGCAGGTCAGCAAGATAGCTCACTTGGATAGTGCCCTTGCTTTTTTTTTTTTAATATTTTTAATATTTATTTATTCCCTTTTTTGTTGCCCTTGTTGTTTTTTTATTGTTGTAGTTATTGTTGTTATTGATGACATCATTGTTGGATAGGACAGAGAGAAATGGAGAGAGGAAGGGAAGACAGAGAGGGGGAAAGACCTGCTTCACTGCTTGTTAAGTGACGCCCCTACAGTGGGGAGCCGGGGGCTTGAACCGGAATTCTTACGCCAGTCCTTGAGCTTTGCGACACCTATGCTTAACCTGCTGCCCAACTCCCATCACTTGCTTTTCCTAATGCATGACCCAGGCAGGGACTTGGCCCTTTCCCCACTGAAGGAAGTTTTGATGCTGTGGTGTCTTTCTATCTCTCTATCTCAGTTTCTGTCTGTCAGAAGCAAGGAAAAAAAAAAAGGCAGCCTGGATCAGTGAAGCCCCAGTGATAACATCAAATATGTATATACATGTAATTAGGTTTATTTAAATTGCAGGGGTCAGGTGGTGGTGTACCTGGTTGAGCACACACATTACAGTATACAAGGATGCAGGTTCAAGCCCCTGGTCCCCATCTACAGAGGTGAAGCTCCACAAGTGGTAAAACTGTGATGCAAGTCTCTCTTTCTCTCCTTCTCCCTCTCCCTTCCCTTTTCCCTCTCCTTCTCCCTCTCCCTTCTTTCTTTCCCTCTCTCTCCCTATCTCCCCGTCTTCCTATCTTCCACCTCAATTTTTCTGTTTGTACCCAAAAATTAAAAAATAAATAGAACAACAAAAATTTTAAATAAAACAACAAAAATGCAAAATCGTCAGTTATCCATCCTCTTAATAAATATTCACTGAGAGTCTATTACATAACAAGCAACATAAAAGAGACATATTTTCATAAATAGAAGTATGTGGGTGGGGGTAGATAGCATAATGGTTATGCAAACAGACTGTCATGCCTGAAGCTCCAAAGTTTCAAGTTCAATCCCCCACACCACCATAAGCCAGAGCTGATCAGTGCTCTGGTTAAAAAGAAGAATGAGGAGGAACAAGAGGAGAAGAATATGCAAAGGATATTCCTAGAACAATGGTTCTCAACCATGCTCTCCTGTTAGGGGACATTTGTCCATGTCTGAGTACAATTTAGTAGGTAAAGACCAGTGATACAATTCAGAGGACAGTCACTACAACATAGGATCATTTGGTCTGAAATGTCATGAGAAATCCTGGTCTAGGACAGACAAGAGATGGAAGAAGAGTTGTTGGGGACCCCAAGTTCAGGGTAACAAATGTGCAAGGTGGTTACTTTTCATCACGTGCACCTTTGAGTCACTTTGCAGACTCTGTTACTAAGTGCATGCATTACCTAAGGATAACCTTGACTTGCTTTTAACATAACTACTTGGTGGTCTTATCCCGGTTGTTGGCAAAAAGGAGTTCCAAGAGGGAGTTGAGGGGCTTCCAAGTACTTGTCACATATAGTCCATGTTTCTCAACCTCACCATCACTGACACTACCCTGGTAGTTTTCTCTTTTTTTAAAAAAATGGTTTTTCATTAGAAATTCAATAATCATTTGCTGTACTGGTCTATGCTTTACACTGTAGCTACCACCAAAGTTCTGTGTGCTCCCTCCAGTCCTCCTATAACCACCATAGTTCTCACAAAGTCTGAGAGATAGCCTAGCTACTCCTTTTGTTTTATAATTCTCTGTATTCCATGTATGTGTGAAACTATCACCTCCTTACTGACTTCACTAAGCATAATCATCACCCCTGTCTCATCCATTATCCATTTTGTCCTGAAGGATACATTATTGTCTTTTTAATTGCATATATATAACTTATTTATCCAGTCATCTGTCAATGGAAATTTAAATTTCTTCCACTCCTCGGCTATTGTGAATAGTGCAGCTATGAATTTAGGGGTGATATGCCCCTTTGAATTAGTGTTGTGTGTGTGTGTGTTTTTTTCCCCCAGGGTTATCACTTGGGCTTGGTGCCTGCACTACAAATCCACTGCCCCTGGAGACCACTTTTTCCCTTTTGTTGCCCTTGTTGTTTTTCCTTGTTGTTCTTATTGTTATTGCTTTGCTGTTGTTGTTGTTGGATAGGACAGAGAGAAATCGAGAGAGGAGGGGAAGACAGAGAGGGGAAGAGAAGGATACCTGCAGACCTGCTTCACTGCTTGTGAAGCGAACCCCCTGCAAGTGGGGAGCTGGGGGCTCGAACTGAGATCCTTACGCCGGTCCTTGCACTTTGTACCATGTGTGGATTAGTGTTTTAATGTCCTTTAGATATATGCCTGAGAGTGGCAACTAGATTATAAGATATTTCCATTTTTATTTGTTTAGGGAATATCTCCTTTTTTTCTATAGTGGCCGCACCCTGTCATTTCATTTGGGGGGGGGGGGTGGCTATCCTACCCTAGGATACTTAGCAGTATTTCTGTATTCTACCCACTTAATGCCAGAAACAACCTAGAACATCCACTTGAGGTAATGTAAATTGGTCCAGCCTCTGTGGAGAGCAGTCTGGAGAAGTCTCACAAGGCTAGACATGGACCTGCCATACAACCCAGTAATTCCTCTCCTAGGGATATACCGCAAGGACTCCCTAACACCCAACCAAAAAGATATGTGTACACCTATATTTATAGCAGTACAATTCGTAATAGCTAAAACCTGGAAGCAACCCAGGTGCCCAACAACAGATGAGTGGCTGAGAAAGCTGTGATATATATATACAATGAAATACTATGCAGCTAATAAGAACAATGAACCCACCTTCTCTGACCCATCTTAGATGGAGCTAGAAGGAATTATGTTAAGTGAGCTAAGTCAGAAAGATAAAGATGAGTATGGAATAATCCCACTCATCAGCAGAAGTTGAGAAAGAATAACAGAAAGGGGGAGTCGAGCAGTAGCGCAGCAGTTAAGCACAGGTGGTGCAAAGCACAAGGACTGGTGTAAGGATCCCAGTTCAAACCCCTGGCTTTCCACCTGCAGGGGAGTCACTTCACAAGTGGTAAAGCAGGTCTGCAGATGTCTGTCTTTCTCTCCCCCTCCTCTCTCCATTTCTCTCTGTCCTATCCAACAACGAAGACATCAATACCAACAACAATAACTACAACAATAAAAAAACAAGGGTGAAAACAAAGGGAAAATGAATAAATAAATATTAAAAATGTTTTAAATTGTTAAAAAGAATAACAGAAAGGAAAACTCAAATCAGTATTTGACTAAATTTGGAGTAGGGCACCAAAGTAAAAACCCTGGGGTGAGGGTGAGGATGGATGCTCAGCTTCACGGGGTGGGGGTGGGGGGGAAGGGGTTGGTGGAACACAGTCTTTTGGTGGTGGGAATGGTGTTTTTATGTACACTCCTATTAACTTGTAGTCATATAAATCACTACATAATTAATATGAGAGGGGAAAAATTGATTGAATGTCTGAAACTTTTTAAAAAATTTTTTTAAAAATTTTATTTATTCCCTTTTGTTGCCCTTGTTGTTTTATTATTGTAGTTATTATTGTTGTTTTCGTCGTTGTTGGATAGGACAGAGAGAAATGGAGACAGGAGGGGAAGACAGAGAGGAGGAGAGAAAGATAGACACCTGCAGACCTGCTTCACCGCCTGTGAAGTGACTCCCCTGCAGGTGGGGAGCCGGGATCCTTATGCCGGTCCTTGTGCTTTGCGTCACCTGCGCTTAACCCGCTGCGCTACAGCCCGACTCCCTGTCTGAAACTTTTTAAACCACAGACTGAATCTTTTTAATACATAGGCTGAGTCTTTGATATGTTGACTCTCTTAAAAGCTTAGACCAGGGAGAACAGAAGCAACTAGTGGCACAGCTATGTACAAAAAATGTCAAAGGACATAAATTATAGTGATGTTGTATATTATACAGCAAATCCTAACAAAGGAATATTTCAAAGTTAACCCAGTTGCCAAATAATATGATTATAGCAATAACTATCTATTGTCTTCTTAAACCCTAAGGCAGCAGAAGCCTAACATTTCCTCTATAGAGCCTATATTTCCCCCAGTCCTGGAACCTTAGGGTGGGGCTCACTTTCCTACATGCTTCTCTCAATTCATACCAAATGATATTGCATCCGCCAATCCCAACCTAATCAATGCAATGAGTACCACCTCAGCATGCTCCACTTCAGACTGTGTCCAGAGACGTCAGGCATGGAATGTCAACCCTTCAGCCTCATCACTTGGGTGAGACCTTTCCTTTCATGGGATTCTCTACTTCCATTCCAGGAGGTTCACTTCCTAACAAAGTCCCAAAACCTAGATATAGATCAGGTCCCATAAAATAGGGCATATGTTCACATGTATCCATAAATTAGGACAAAATATATACCTGAAAGCAAAGATACACAATAGTCTGTAGTGAGTCAGTATAAAGTTCATAATGAAATAGTGTCTAATTAGACTTAGATACCCTCCCCACCTACTTCCTATTACACTTCCCTCACTCACTCCAAAGCTAACCTTATCAAAGCAAGGACTGCAAAAGCTGAATAAGGGCAAGAGACTGGCATACTTTAATGATGACTCTTTAGTCACTATCAGGCCACCCCATCATCTGGGACCCTAATTGGGGAGTCCTGAGATTCCCAAATAGACATGATGGGCCTAGACCTCGAATGAATCCCTCTCTCCATTGTTACTGGCCATTTCTATCAGGAACAACACAATAGACCCCTTTGTGGGCCCCCATAGGACCTTGTCCTCAACTTGGATCAACAATGGTAGAGAATGTTCCATCCTCCGGAGGGAGGATGGACAACATACTCTATGCTACACCTGAGGAAGATGGGTCAATATTGGGACAGCATGGAATGTTCCTACTCATGACCACAGATTGTGAGCTCAGATCTACAGGGATACAGAGGTCACATAGGATCCTAAGCTAATTATGGGCCCCAGATCACATCAAATCGATGGAGTTTACAGTCAACAGTATTTACACCCCTTTCCCATATTTGGGAACTACCTGATCCAGCTTTCTGGTCCTTTTCCCAGCCTTGACATCATCTCCCCAGACAATACGCTGGATCCACTGGCATATCAGATTTCAGGCTCAGGGGAAAAAAGAAAAAGAAAAAAAAAACTAGTATAGCCAAAGACCCTTTGGAATTTAACTAAAATATGCCTACTAGCTATCTACAAAATGGAGTACCCCCAACTCTTCCTCTGCACTATTCCAGCCTTTAGGTCCATGATTGGTCAACAATTTGTTTGGCTTTGTATGTTAACTCTCTTTTCAACCACCAGGTTCCAGATGCTATCATGATGTCGACCAGACTTACCTGGACAGACAACCCCACCAATATGTCCTGGAGCTCTGCTTCCCCAGAGCCCTTCCCCACTAGGGAAAGAAAGAGACAGGCTGTTTCCTTTTTATATATAAAAAATTTATGAAAAAAAAAAAAAGGGAGTCGGGCTATAGCGCAGCGGGTTAAGTGCATGTGGCACAAAGTGCAAGGACCTGAGTAAGGATCCCGGTTCAAGCTCCTGGCTCCCCACCTGCAGGGGAGTTGCTTCACAAGCAGTGAAGCAGGTCTGCAAGTGTCTATCTTTCTCTCTCCCTCTCCGTCTTCTCCTCCTCTCTCCATCTCTCTCTGTCCTATCTAACAACAATGACATCAATAGCAACAACAATGAAAAACAGCAAGGGCAAAAAAAGGGAAAAATAATTAATTAATTTTTAAAAATTAAAAAAAAAGAACATCCACTTGGCAACTAAAATATGTGCTGGGATGGCAGTTAAGGGGGCAAAAATCACCATTCATTGAGAACCACTGTACAAGACCTACTCAAAGTCAAAATGAAAAAATTTCTTATTTGCTGATCTCATAAATTTACAGGTGATTGGATCTCAGCCAAGCAAAAAACACAAAAGAGACCCAGACAGCATGTGAGGTGACATCCAAGTCTCCTGCAGGAAGTGTTGTTCACAGATCCCTGGCATGTAGAAAGAGATCCCAGAACTCCTCTGAACTGCCCTCCTGTCACAGTGAAGGGAATGCTACGAAGGGGGTGAAATAGCCAGAGTCACAAAATGAATGATGACCAAGTAAAACCAAGAATCGTTCTTTTCCCTGCAGCATTTTCAGATTTCCCTAGTTCTATACCTACTCCATGGGCATCCTGAAGTCTCCTGGTACCTCCACCGCCACCTTGAAAGTGGATCATGATGAGCATTGTGTGCTTCCTGCATCTGCCCCATAATTTTGGATAAGCCATCACTCAGCAGTTCTCCAGCACAGCAACAGTTCCTAGAGGGAATCTGCTTTCTTGTGGACTCGCAGAGGTGTCCCCTGGAGGCTAAAGAATTGTGCTAGTCGCTGCATGCAGCAGACCCAGGAAACATCCTCCATCACTGTAGTAGGCTGAGACCCACCTACTGCCATCTTGTTTCAACTCCTTGGGAAAATCAAGTCAGGGTGAGCCTGGCCTCAGGTAGTGAAGTCTATCACACTACTTGGCCCCTTTTTTCCTACCAGTGTGAAAAGACTATTGCTCTTCCCACAGTTGAGAACCCAGATTTTTAAACCAGACCAGGGTCGGCAATCCCACTGTGTTATTTCCTGGTTCTGTGATATCAAACAAGTGACTTCACCTCTCTGAGTCTAAGAAACTGCATCAATAAAAGAGTGCTAATACTGGATTTTGGTTCTATGTTAACAACAACAACAAGTTCTCACATGGAAAAAAAAAGTTCTAATAACAATAATCTTTTCATAGTATCCTTAGAGTCAGTTGAAATAAGGCCTGTGAAGCTTTTAGCAGGGACCATCATATTGTCACTACAAGTTACATGATTCTTATTCCTAGATTTTATTATTAATCATAAATATAATAATAAATGACTTACAGTGCCTCATGAGTTGATATGTGTGGATCCTTATATAGGTTTTCACAAATCCAGTTTATAAACAAAAGTACTGAAAAACAAATAAGAATTTTCTGGTTATTTTGTATATGTCCCCTCGCCCCCACCCCCATGTTGGGAAATAAAAGGTTTTTTTTAAACACATTTTAATGGTTTAGCCCATCTGAACAGTGAAGGCCAGATTGCCCTGCTCTTGGTTTCGGCTGTTTTCCAGCTGCCGTGTTTTTCTCATTGATCAGAGAGAAATCCCCAAGGTCTGGCAAAGGAAGCTTTTAATTGCTCTAGATGGACCGTTTTTTGGCTTAGCTGCTCAAGCATATAATTGAGTGAGAGAGAGAGAAAAGAGAGAGGGAATGAATCACTCTGAGATTGCTTTGAGTTAAATATATAGTCAGACCTCTTCTTCCTGACCAGATACACCTAAAAGAAGGGGACTGGGTTTCCACAAGCTCCAGGGAAGGAGTCACACATTTTCTAGATCTTTATCACAATAGCAATAAGCTGGGTAGTGACCTTTTCATGGGGACTTGCTGCAGGTTGCCTTCCCTGTGCCTAGCATTCTAGTCAATCGACTTATTTGGAGAGAATTATGGAAGAACCAGGAAGGGAATGAGAAAAAGAGATGAAGAATGGGGGACTGGAAGCAAAAAAAAAGAGATGAAGAATGGGGGACTTGTTAAGTCTCTCAGGAACTGTGTGGCCCAGTGCAGAACACATGTTAGCATCACCTGGGTCAAAGAATGAGAGACCCAGGGAATCTGGGTCATCAATACTTGGATGAGAATAGTCCCACCCACTACCAGTATGGACAACCAGGAGAAGCCCAGGGCCACAATACAAAGCATAACAGCTGGAAGCTAGTCTTTTTAGAGCACCAACAATACCCAAATAAAAGACAACCTCCTGAAGCAGCATAGTTGCCCATTGACAGATGACTGGTTAAAGAAGTAATAGGATATATACTCCATGGAATACTACTCTGTGATACAAAAAAAAAAAAAAGATGATATTTTGTCTTTTGGGATAAAATAGATGGAACTGGAGGTGTTTGTGCTTAACAAAATAAGTAAAGTGATGAAAGATAACTACCAATGGTTTCATTCATATGTGAATCTAGAGAACTGAAACACATAAACTTGCAAGACAAATAAACAGAGACAGGAGCAAACAAACTGTCTCTAAGGGTTTATGAAAAAGTATGGAGGTTAATGCTGGGAGGATGGCAGCACAGAACTTAACCCTGTAAACTTGGAAACTTGCAAGTCACTGTTAATGATAATTTTTAAAAAAACAATCTGAAAACATGATTTCCCATTTCTCCTACACAGAAGATTCGTGACCTGAGTATATGATCTTCCTTAAGTAGGTGAAATAGTTAAATATTTATAGCAATTAATTATTTAGCACACATGCCTACAATCACGTATTATTTTCATTGCTGCAACTGAATTTCTTTCTCCTTCTTCTCCTCCATCTCCTCCTCCTCTTTCTTCTTTACATTTTATGGAGAGGAAGGCTAATGGTTTACAGTACAGTTGTTGACCAGTGAGTGCCATTCAATGAAGAAAATATCTTTGCCCTTGTTAGACAACTCAGTTTCAGGCCAGTTCTTGCAAGTCATTTTTGCTCTCAGCATCTCTGTTATGATTTAAAAAAAAAAAAAAATTACCTTTTGAGTCATTTGAGTTTTCAAGACACATCATCTTCCTTCCCCTCTCAATTCCTGGCAACACAGCATTTTTGCAATGTGAAAGATGCTTTGGATAGAATTTTTATCCCAAGCCTGGAGCACCTATTTGCATAACATTAGGGCAGCTGGTGGTTCATTCATTGCAGTGGCAGTGTGTGATCTCCATAATGTAACCACTGACGGTGTAGCATTCTTGAAGTGTCCTTAAAAACCTTGCTTACACACTGTAGACTATGATGCTATAGCCTTTGAAGTTGATTCCAGATCTGGTTGGATTTTCAAGTCTCTGATATATATATATAGTGGAATGACAGTAGTGGCTATATATATATTTTTATATTTTATAATATATATATATATATTTTTTTTCCTACCAGAGCACTACTCAGCTCTGGTTTATGGTGGTACAGGGGTTGAACCTGGGATTTTGCAGCCTCAGGCATGAGAATTTCTTTGCATAATGATTATGCTATCTATCACTGACCTTGGCAATTTCTTCAGCCTATCTTAGTAAATGTCTAAAACAACCATCAGTGGAGGTTTTCTCAGATAATGAGTCTCATTCTAACACCACCTGTTTGACTTAAGATGAAATAATCAAAAGTACTCAAGAAAGGGCATGGAAGACAGTGTGAGGTCTTTCTTGAAAATTAAGAGCATCTTATTCCAGGGTGGGGGCGGTCACTGAGGGTGTGGGGAGCTTCATTCACAGCATAGCCAAATATAGTAATATTGGCAGTTACCTGCAAACTCATCTAATTATCACAATCACACACAGTGTTTTTTTTTTTAATCATTCCCATTTTACAAATAGAGAAATTAAGGATTTGAACAGTGGAGTGACAGTGGTGGATACAGCTCCAGGATAGACACTACCTAGGATAAACAAGGCAGCCCCCGTGAGCAGAGCTGGTAGGTTCCCTCACCAATCAGAAACTTCTGGGGAGAGAAAAGCCCCCAAAAGACCCAGGTGAATAAGGAGTCTTCTCTCTGCTTCCCTGAATTCCCTGAGCTGAGGAAACAGATGAAAATAACTACATGGAAGGGAAAGGAAACACTGTTTTTGCACAAAGGGATGTGATTCCTTCCATTCTTCCCAATGCCCAGCCCAAGACATTATTCAAATGGGTAAGCAAATGTCTATGCTAACTTTGTATTAAAAAAAAAAAAAAAAAAAAAAAAAAAAACCTTGACTCCCTCTTTCTTTCCTCTCTCCCACTGATCAAGCAGTCACACTCTGGAGTACTGGCTAATTGGAGGAGAAGCTGAGCCAAAAGGAAGGAACAGTAAGGGAGAGGTGAGATTCTACTTGTTGTCATAAGAGAATGGACTCCAGAATCTGAGTTCCCTACCTTCTAATGCTCTTGGCCTCAGTTCTACAACCTGCAATATGGGTACTGTTTGCAACCTCAAAATGCTTGATGATAGGAAGTAGAAAACAGCAACAGACATGAGCCAGAGCTCACAGGCTGAATCCTCTCTCTCCTACCTAAACCAATAACTCTATGGACACCTACTCAGTGCCACACACTGCAGGAAATTAGAGAGGGAGAGGGATATAGAGAGACACTAATCACCTAATCCACATGGAGAGAGAGAGAAATGAAACTGTCACCACAATAATAAGCCCTATGCACTTACTTTTTTTAATGCCATGTATTCTTATATTAGTAAGTTTTACTTATTTTTGATAGTGATTTAATACTTATTTACAAAATTGTAAGATAATAGGGGTATAATTCCATATAGTTCCCACACCAGTGTTTTGTGTCCCATCCCCTTCGTGGAAACTGTAGTAGTTCTCTCACAGTCACCAATATGGGCTGATTCTTTAGCTATCTATATCTGTGTATGTTTCTATTTTCCCCCATTTTTTTCAAAAGTTCTGCCTTCCTTTTCTAGTTCACCCCTAGACCTATTATTACTTCCAAGTGTCTTTCTTTTTCTCCTTTTCTTCAGATAAGTGAACCCGTCCCTGGATTCTGGTGTTTTCCAGATTCTCTCCCCTTTCATTGATTCTATAAAAACAAGATTCCTGGAGATCAACGCTTCAGGTCTTGGTGGAATAGGGGTACAGAGCCCTTTGGTTTACTTCCTCTGTCATTTACCCCTCTGGGAGTATGGACCAAAATTCTTTTTGGAGAACAGAAGGTGTGAATTCTAGCCTCTATAATTGTTTCTCCACTGAATATGGGCATTCACAGGCTGGTCCATACTCCCAGTCTGTTTCTATCTTTTCCCCCAGTAGCACCTGCAACTTGGTGGCTGAAAGGTGGTAAGTTGGAAAGCAGGACAAAATGTTTAATAAACAGGAACCATAAGCAAAAATAGAGCAGATGAAAGTAGGAACCTTAGGCTAGAAGGAAGCTAGGAAACCTATTTTAGGTATGTTTCTAGGAGCTTATGTCTTAGTAATCTTTGAGCATGATAGCCAACATGGGTGTGGACTAGAAATATTGTCTGGGAAGATGGTGTCAGAATTGAGAGTAGAACTAGAAAGCAGAATTAGGGTAGAGATTTGCTTGCAAACTTGAAGAAAAAATGTAAATGTAATTAACTGCTTATCACAGTGATCTAACCCAGGGCCTATATCTATGATTACTTAACAGTGAACCCTGTTCAACCTCCAAGTCTGTCAGACTGAGCTCACAGTCCATAGTCACAGCTGGGAACATTCTCAACTGCACTCACTTCAGAACCAGTATTTCTCAAGAGGCAGAGTAGGATGACCCAGCCTCCCTTCAGAGAGTGGAACAATCCCTATCATTGCCATTTAATATCTTGAAGAAGCCTACATAAGGGC